>NC_056742.1:301777207-302077207 GCF_019279795.1 Protopterus annectens | reverse complement strand
TTTCTTCTTTGAAGAATCTCGGCGCCGGGCTTCCCTCGTCGGCTCGAGGGGGTGAGTGGCATCGGACCCTTGTCCGACCCCCCTCTCCCTCTCGGTGCTTCGGCGCTGGTGAGTTCAGCTCCGACATCGGCCTCGGAGCCATCTCTGTCGGTGCCGAGGGAAGGTCTCAGCTTCTCGGAGCGGGGACCTCTGGCTCTGCCTGACGGGGGTGCATTCGAGGTCATGCAGAGTGTGTTGGAACCTTGTTCGACTCCACAGTCGGCTCCGTCCGCCCCTCCCACTTCGGTGCCTTTGGTTATGTCGACTCACTCCCTCATCCCAGACCGCAGAGAGCAAGCTCCTCAAGAATCCCCTGTGGGATCTCATCCTCTTCGAGGCCTCCCTGAATTGGCAGGGGAGCCCCCTAGGAAGAGAAAGTGTAAGAGGAAGCACATAGACTCACCTGAGTCTGTCACCTCTGACACAGATTTAGAGGATTCGAGGGTTCCCCGTTCCCCTTCTGAAGATGTCTCTTTTGCAGACATTCTAGAGATCCTGAAACAGAGGGGAAATTGGCCAGCCCTTAACCCTTCGGAGGATGAATCTGTGTATCTTGAGGCGTTTGGCTCTCTCCCTTCCACCTCCTGGGTGTCCCCCCCTTTGATCCCCTCATGCAGGTGGTTGCAAAGAAGGCCTGGATGGCTCCTGATTCAGTGGACCCTACCCCCAGGAGACCTTCCAAATTTATAACGGCACCAACTGACAAGCAATTTCTCACAAAAGGTGTTTCTGTGGATGCTATGGTGGTAGCTGCTGCCACCAAGAAGGAACTAGCTGATCCTTCAGTGCCTGTTCATCCCCCTAACAAAGAATCTAGGTCCATGGACAGGTACGGGAAGCGGATGTTCTCGTCAGCGACCTTTGCTATCGTTAAGCTGAATTACCTATGCCATTTTACTCGTCTTCAAAGGGACTTGATCAAAGGAGCGAGTGACATGTTGAAGGATCCTACGGCTGCGGGTTTTCAGGACAAGATGAACACTCAGCTGGCTACCCTGAACTCCATAGCTAACTCCTCCATGCCTCCTCTCTTATGCGGCTGATGGAGCGAGCAGGGCCGCAGGGACAGGTGTGGCCTTACGCAGACATGCCTGGATGCGGCTATGCAACTGCGGACCCCTTTAAAGCGTCATTCACTAATTCCCGTTTGATGGATCATCTCTTTTGGTCCTCAAGTGAAAGAAACCTTGACTAGGTGCGAGACAGATGGCAAGACTCTTTCTGCCGTCGAGTCCGTTTCTCCACTCCTTCTAGGCCTTACCCCAAAGGCCAGAAAAGTGGAAAAATGTGGTTCATAAACAGTCTCAAGGGACTTCGCCTGGCGACAGAGTCGGTTCCCGCCAGAGGCAGAGGGGAACAACAATGGTAGACGCCGCCCTAGAGGCAGGGGGTCCATAAAACCAGGGCAATCGAGAAGCCTTCTCTGATAAGCCCTTTCAGCATCCCTGAGGTGTTGCCCGGCTGCCCACCTTCCGAGGCAGTCGGGGGAAGATTGTCTCTGTACCCAGAAGCCTGGCTATCCCTGACTCAAGACAAATGGGTACAGTCCATCATTTCCGAAGGCTATTCCATTCCCTTCATTCGCATTCCAAACCAATCAAAAAAATCCCTTCCAGATGTTCCACCCGCTCAAAGGGATCTTGCAGCCTTGGAAATTTCAAAGCTGCTTGCAAAAAGAGCAATACAGCCAGTTCCAGCAGACCAGCAAGGATCCGGAATCTACTCCAGGTTCTTTTTAGTTCCAAAGAAAACAGGGGACTGGAGACCAATTTTGGATCTCAGTATCTTGAACAAGTCAGTCAAGAAAACAAGATTTCGGATGGTCACGCTGCAGTCCATCCTTCCCCTATTGGGAAAGGGAAACTGGTTGTGCTCTATAGACCTTCAGGATGCGTACTATCACATAAAATGAACAGTCGCTCCAGAAGATTCCTCCGCTTCAGGCTGGGAACCAGTCATTTCTAATTCAGGGCCCTGCACTTTGTTCTCACCACTGCCCCCCTGGTGTTTACCAAATGCATGGCAGTGGTAGCTTCTCACCTCAGGCGTCAAGGATTCCAGGTGTTTCCATATTTGGACGACTGGCTCCTCACAGCTCCCACCAAGCATCTTCTTCTATTGGCCAGGGACTACACCTTTCGCATTTGTCAAAATTTAGGCATTTCAATAAATTGCGAAAAGTCTGTTTTGTCGCCTTGTCGTACTATTACCTTCATAGGCGCAAATCTAGACACAGTCAACATGTCTGCGAGACTAACAGATCAGAGAATAACAGACATACACAAACTGGTCTCGCTCCTCTTCAGCAGCAACAGAATCAAAGCCAGGTTAGTTCTGAAAGTGTTGGGGATTATGGCGGCTGCCATACCTCTGCTTCCATTAGCCAGATTCCACATGAGAATCCTTCAATGGATGCTCTTCACGCAATGGTCATACCAGCAACTTCCGATGTCCCACACCGTCATGATTACGCAAACATGCAGAAATCATCTTCTGTGGTGGATGTCTTCCCTCAGCTCTTGTTGGGAAGACCCTTTGTCCCTTCCTCCGGTTGCTACTCTGACAACGGACGCCTCCCTGATCGGGTGGGGGCATTATCAGGGCAGAACTGTCCAGGGCACATGGCAACCAGGCGAATGCCACTTGCACATAAATGTTCTAGAGATGAGAGCAGTGCTTTTAGCGTTGCAAGCCCTTCAAGACTCTCTTCCCTTGGGAGCGATAGCAATCCAGACGGACAGTATGTCTGTAGTGTGGTATATCAACAAACAAGGCGGAACCAGGTCCTACCCCTGTGTCGAGAAGCACTCAGACTGTGGCAATGGGCGATTTCTTCTCAGCGGTTTCTGATAGCAACGCACATCCCGGGAAGTCCAATCAAATCATGGACAAATTGAGCAGAGCTATCCTCATGCCTCACGAGTGGTCTCTGAAAGACTCTGTTGTGAGAGAAATTTTTCTCAAGTGGGGTCAGCCTTGCTGCGACCTTTTGCTACTCCCCAAAACAGCAAGTGCAGAGATTATTTCACCCTATTCCCTTTACCAGGCCAACCCAGCAGAGGCGCTCTAGTCCAAGTTTGGCCCGGGGACTTCTGTATGCATTTCCTCCCTTCCCACTAATCTCTCAAGTGATACAGAAAGCTATCGCTCAGAAGGCCTCGTTGATCCTCATTGCTCCTTACTGGCCTCGACAGGTTTGGTTCCCCTTTCTTCATCATTTTCTGTTGAGCGACCGTGGCATCTGGACCTAGGTCCAGATCTTTTGATCCATCAGTTGGGTCAGTTTCATCGCTCCCTTCCCTCTCTGAACCTCACTGCTTGGTTCCTCCAGTTCCAACCTTAGCCAGGCTTCCTCAAATATCTCACTCTGTCCGAGATATTTTGATAGCTTCCATAAATCTTCCACTCGAAAGATTTATTTGAGTAAGTGGAAGCGTTTAGCCTATTGGGCTCAAGGAAGGGACATAGATCCTTTCACTGCTTCCATCCAAATGGTCCTTGATTTTCTAGCTGAACTCTTCCATGCAGGTTCATCTCCATCTACTCTTAAAGTTCAATTGGCAGCTATTTCTAACTTTCATGTGGGCATTTCAGAGTCTGCCATAATGTCCCACAAGCTTTGCAAAGCATTTTTGAAGGGAGTTTTTCTTCTCAGACCTCCTATAAGAAATCCTCCTCCTCCTTGGGACCTAAATTTAGTTTTTAGTTCTTTGATTCTTTCCCCTTTCGAACCTGCAGCCTCCTGTTCTTTAAAATTGCTATCATGGAAGACACTTTTTCTGGTAGCTATTACTTCAGCTAGAAGAGTTTCGGAACTTCATGCACTCAGCTGTCGACCTCCTTATCTGTTGTGCCATAAGGACAGGGTATCTTTATGAACCAACCCGTCCTTTTTACCTAAGATAGCCTTGGCGTCTAACCTAAATCAAAGCATTGACCTTCCTGTGTTTTTTCCAGAATATTCTAACAGGTCTGAACAGAAATTGCATAGGCTAGATGTTCATCGTCAGTTGAGGTACTATTTGGATAGAACCAAACAATTCAGAAAATCTGACCAGCTGTTTGTCTCTTATGCAGAAGGCAGAAAGGGACTTTCAGTTTCAAAGGTATCATTATCTAGATGGCTAACATCTCTGATTTCCCTTGTTTATGAAATTAGACACCAAAAGCTGCCTAACAAACCTAAAGCCCATTCTACCAGAGCTTTGGCTACTTCTATAGCCTTCCAAGACAGACTGCCTATTGACACCATTTGTGCAGCGGCTACTTGGGCTGCGGCTACTTGGGCTGAAAGAAAAGGCGTCCACTCTCCACACTTTCATTTCTCATTATAAGTTGGATTTAGCTTCTAGGCATAGAGCTAACTTTGGTTCCACTGTTCTCAAGAGTCTGTTCCGTTAGGCCACCCGGGACAAGGTGCTAGGGACGCGGTCCCATCCAGCAAGAATGAAGGCGAGATAGACAACTTAACATATAGAAGTTATGTTCTTACCATAACGTTCCATGTTAGTTGTCTTCTTCTCGCCTTCTTCTTGCGTCCCACCCTCCTTCCCCCTGGCCTGGACAGACCTAGAGGAGTTTTGATTGTGACCTCTCTTTCTACCACCTCTTACTTTAGGTATATGCTGCTGTGCATACTTTCCTGGATCAGGATGTAGGTCACCCTTCTCTTCTCCCTGGTTTATAGAGGTGGATTTTGTTTATAGTTATTCTGTTACTATTATAAGCTGGGCCTAGCTTACAAACGAGATCTGAGGTAACTCACGCCTAACATTGTGGGATATAAGGGGAGCCTCGAGCCGGTGGAACCAACTCTCGAGCTTTTAGAGTGGCCGAGTCGGAGCCGAGGTCGGCTCCGAACCCATCCAGCAAGAAGAAGGCGAGAAGAAGACAACTAACATGGAACGTTATGGTAAGAACATAACTTCTATTTCGTAGACATGCCTGGCTTAGGGAACAAACCTTGCCTGATCATGTTAAAGCTAAACTAGATGCTCCTTTACAAAAGGATGTATTATTTGGTACTAATGCTGAGGAGATACTACGGAAAATGGAAGAAAAAGCTAAATCTATGCAAACTGTCAAAGCTTTTCTACAAGTACAACCACCACGTTTTAGCAGAAATTGGCCTTCAAAAAACTGGTCCTTTCCAGCCACGGACAAGCCCCAAAGAGGTAGATACAGGCGCACAAGGGGCAGAGGACAATCTCAAGGATCATATAGAGGCAGACAATGGCAATCTCCAGCACCAAGAGGTGGCGAAGACAGTGCACAACAATACAGGAAACAAACCCAATGACTTTCCCCTTTGCATGCCAAGCAAGGCTCAGGTGGCAGCACCCTTGGGAGGAAAGCTGGCATTATTTTCAAAAAATTGGCATATTGTCACAAAAGACAAATGGATCCTGGACATTATAAACAGAGGCTACAGATTTCATTTTCACACACTTCCAAAAATGAGAGGCATGCCGAACCTGCAACACAATCAAAGGGCAGAGGCTCAAATACAAATTTCAAAGCTCATGGACATGAAAGCTATTCAAGAGGTACCTACTCACGAACAAGGTCAAGGTTTTTATTCAAGACTATTCCTGGTACCAAGGAAGGGAACCGATTGGAGATCCATTTTCGACTTATCCATCCTAAACACATTTCTACTCGTACCAAAATTCAACATGCTCACCTTACAGCAGCTTCTTCCCATGCTGGGCAAGGAGTCTTGGCTGGTAACATTGGACCTTAAGGAGGCATACCTGCATGTCCCAATCAGACAAAGCTGCAGAAGATACCTCAGATTTCTTGCAGGTTCAATCCACTATCAATTCTCTGCATTGCCCTTTGGCTTATCTACTGCGCCCAGAGTATTCACGAAATGCCTGGCATCAGTAATTGCCTACTGCAGACTTCAAGGGATACAAATTTACCCTTATTTTGGACGATTGCCTGATCCAAGCGGACAGCAAACACATACTTCTGGAACATCTGGCTTATGTAACACAGTTATTGAATTCTCTGGGATACACAGTCAACAAAGAGAAATCCAGGCTAACACCATCTCAGAAAATAATTTTCCTGGGTGCCAACTTGGACACAAACACCCAGATGGCCTATCTTACGCCAGAAAAACAGGGGCAACTAACTCAATACTTCAAGATACTAGCAAATTGTACCAGGCTAACTGCAAGGAAAATCCTGCAGGCTCTGGGCTTCATGGCATCTTGCATTCTTCTAATCCCATGTGCAAAGTTGCATATGAGGAAACTTCAATGGTACCTAAAAAACCTATGGTCTCAACACAGCCACAGTTTGGAAACAATAATACCACTAATTCCATGTTTGCAAAAGGAATTTCTATGGTGGGCCCAAGCATGCCAAACAAACACAGGTCTACCATTCTGCAAGCCTTAAGCAAATCAAGTCATCACAACAGATGCCTCAGACTACACCTGGGGGGCACAGATGACAGACAGGTGCATTCAGGGCAAATGGTCCCAAAAGGAAAAGCACCCTCACATCAATCAAAAGGAAATGCTAGCAATGATAAATGCAATTACAGCTTTCAAGGACCTCCTGCATCCAGGACAATTATTGATAAGAACAGACAACACCACAGTAATGTGGTACATAAACAAGGAGGAACACATTCATACCCCCTGTGCAGGCTGGCCATGTCACTTTGGAACATGGCTCTGGAATGACAAATCGAACTTCAAGCACAGTACCTGCCAGGTTTGGAAAACACGCTGGCAGACAATCTAAGCAGAAATATGACAGACCCGCACGAATGGAAGTTGCATCCTCAAGTGTTTACAAAGATAATCCAAGAGTGGGGAAGGCCAGACATAGATCTCTTTACCTCCCACAGGAATAATCAATTGACAAAATTCTGCTCAAGGACATTTCATCCAAAGGCCTGGAGAGTGGACGCCTTTTCTTTCAGTTGGGCAGCACGGACAGTTTACGCCTTCCCACCTTTGCCTCTACTGCCCAAGGTGCTCTTGAAAGCAAGACCAGACAGACCGAAGATGATACTGATTGCTCCAGACTGGCCAAGACAACACTGGTACCCACTCCTGAGGAGCCTAACACATTCTCCTCCCTGGACCCTACCTCTAATGCCTCTTCTCTTGACTCAGCACAGCTTCAAAACTCTTCACGGTCAGCTGAAAACACTCAATCTGGCTGCATGGAAAATTCCTTAACACCACAACAGACCCTACTCTCCAAGGAGGTGCAGGATGTCATTTTGGAGGCCAGAAGGCCAGCTATTAGAAAAGCTTACTCCGCAAAATGGAAACTGTTTTGCACTTGGAATGAGAAAAAGGGCCAGGATCCTAGAAAACTGAATTTGCCTCGGATATTACAGTATCTAGCTGAGCTGTTGAACAGTGGACTTTCATTTTCCTCCATCAAAATCCATGCCTCAGCCATTTCTGCAGAATACAACACTGATCCACCCTTATTCTCTCACCCACTCTTAAGGCAGTTCCTCAGAAGGGCTAAGAATATAAGACCTCCAAGGAAACAACCAATACCAGCCTGGGATCTTAATTACATTCTAGAAAAATTAACATAGACTCCCTTTGAACCAGCTGCCTCAACAGATTTGCAATATTTGTCCTGGAAAACAGCTTTCCTTCTGGCCATTACCTCGGCTCGTAGGGTCTCGGAACTACAAGCCCTCATGGCTGTACAGCCCTTTCTCATCTTCCATCAGGACAGGGTTTCCCTACGAACCAACCCGTCATTTATGCCTAAGGTAGTATCCAGGGTAGCTTTAAATCAGGCCATACACTTACCTACCTTTTACCCCAATCCTCAAAACAAAGGGGAAAGGCTGCTACATTCCTTAGACATCCATAGACAGCTACGTTACTATTTGGACAGAACAAAGCCTTTCAGGAAATCAGAACAACTCTGTGTCCTATGCTGTAGGAGCTCAAGGGAAGCCAATTTCCAAACAGACTATTTCAAAATGGATAGGCCACTGCATACGGTTTTGTTACTCCTTTCATGGTAAATCTGTACCTGCAGGCATCAGATCCCACTCCACAAGGGCCACAGCTACCTCTGCAGCCTTCCTCAGAGGAGTCCCTACCAAAGATATTTTGGAGGCAGCCACTTGGAGTTTTGTGCTTACCTTCACTAAACACTACCACCTACCTTTATACTCCAAAACTAGAGCAGGCTTTGCCACGGCTGTGTTGCAGGGCATTGTGGCTCCTCCCAGTTCCACCTAGTGCCAACCACCCTGTGCGTAGCTTTGGGATTCTACCCATCTGTTATGACTGCAGCTGTATGCACGATGAACATGGTACAGTTTTGTACCTACCATAAATGTAGATGTTCGAGTGCTAATACAGCTGCAGTCCAGGTTTCCCTCCCTCCTTCCCGTCTGGGTACAGACCTAGTGGCTAACTCCTCATCTTACAACCTGATTGGGTTATCCTTCTATGGTGTATTTGCTTGCAACTACTGATTTTTGATTATATTGCATTGCATGATTTTATATATAGATATATATATATATATATATATATATATATATATATATATAATATATTGCCTTCCTTCTGGGGGCACCTGACATCTGGGGCAAGAAAGACTGAAGAAAATGGCGTTGGCTGTGTGTTATGTACCCCTGTCGCACTGACGTCAGGAAAGAAAGCGACGACAACCGACGCCGGACCTAGACTTTGGAATTCGGCCGACCGAGGACCCGCCTGACGGCAGGAGAACCCATCTGTTATGACTGCAGCTGTATTAGCACTCGAACGTCTACATTTATGGTAGGTACAAAACTGTACTTTCTCCACTTTGACTTTAAGGTCAGATGATCCTTTGTTCTATATGACTTTCTTTTATTGCCCTTTTGATGTTCTTTGTGTTTCACTGTTGCAGTCATTACATTTGGGTTATCTGCTTTGCAGTAGCCCTCAGTCGGCCTGATTAACAATGTCCTGGGTCCTGAGTCAGTTGCTGTCCTATCTTCCATGACGTCAGGGGTATAAAACATGCAGTCGATGCCATTACATCAGTCTTTCTTGCTGTGCGGTGCCCGAAGCAGAAGCAGTTCACAAGTGCCGGTCGGCCGACTCCTGAAATTTTCGTTTTTGAGTTTCAGAACCAAAGTCTTCAACTAAAGCTAAGTACCCCGTTGGGGAAACTTTTTCTTGCTCCTTACTGATGTCAGTAAAAGTTAATAATTACATTACTTGTGGAAAGCAAATATCTCACAAAGATTTTCATTCGTACTGTATTCCTTGCCTAGGCCCTGACCACAATGTGCCTTGCTGTCGGTTTTGTGCTTTATTTAAACAGCGCACTATCCGTCGTCGGTATGTTTTTCACTTCTAAATAATTCATTTCTTGGTTTAATTATCCAGAAATGTTGTTGGTTAGCTTTCCGACTACCGGGATTCTGAAAAACCGTAAAGATAAAGACAGGCCGCCGAGGTCCAAAGCTGCCAGCGACGCTTCACCTAAGCCAGTTCGCTGGTACTCAGTGAGACGCTTTCGCAGCCCCTGATACCTGCTACTTCTGACTCGCAGGCCTCTATTGAGACCCATTCGGAGTCCGGTATGCCGCGAGATGCTTCATCTGTGGACCCTGCGGATGTCTCTACCTTGGATGGGTCCGGAGCCGCTTTGCAGGCACTGGCTTCTGAGGGTGTTTTCAGGCCTACAGACTTGCATATTAAATCGACTCCTTCATTTAGGCCAAGATATCGAACCATGCCTAAGAAACCGACGCACAGGCCGCATGCTCAGGCCTCTATTCCTAACAAACAAATGATAAGAATGGCTGAAGATCTTATAACTCTAATCAGGGGAAGCCATCCTCCCCTTTCTAAGAGACCTAGGACAAGCCATCCTCCCCTTTCTAAGAGACCTAGGACTGAAGTGGTTTATGAATCTTCTGAACAGGATTCTGATTTTTCTGATTCTTCTGATCTGGATTTACCCTTATCTACTTATGAGGATTCTGATGCAGAGGACTGTATTCCCTCTGCTTCCCCTTCAGAGGATTTTTCTTTTGGTGAAACCTTACATACTCTAAGGGAGCATTTCCACTGGGAAAGCCAGGAATTTTCTGATTCTAAAAAGAGGCTTAGGGATTTCTTACTCCTGCCTCAGCATAGGCCTTTAAGCTATACCTCTTGTACTAGGCATTGTTGATGCCTTTTCAGAATCTAGTTTGGCCCCTGATTCTTTGCCTCCAGCTCCCAGAAAACCTGACAGATATTACAGGGTTCCTGATTCTCACAAGTTCCTTTTTAAAAATTCTATTGTGGATCCAGAGACTGTTTCACAGGAACCCAAGGGCATTAAGGCTTTTACTGCTAAAAATCCTACCCCCTCTGATAGAGACTCCAGGGAGCTGGATAGACGGGGTAAGAAAGTTTACACTTCTGCAACTTTGGCCATTAGGGCTTTAAACTGCCAGTTTCATATGTTAAAATATCAACAACATGTTATTGGATTGCTTAAACAGAAAATGAAGTTAATGCCTGACTGCTGAAAATAGAGTTACAGGATTTAATGCATTCTGCTGAACAGGTTGGAAAACATACTTTGCAGTGTGGATTTGATTCATTAGAGGCCTCTTGCATGGCTGCTGTTACTGGGTCTGTGCTCAGAAGGCATTCTTGGCTTAAGGAGCAATCTTTGCCAGATCATGTTAAAGTTAAATTGTTGGCTGCTCCCTTAAATCAGGACCGCCTGTTTGGCAACAAGGCTGAGGAAGTACTTAAAAAGATGGAAGATAAAGCTAAATCTATGCAAACTGTTAAGTATTTCTTGCACGTTCAGCCTCCTAGATTTAGTAGGCACTGGTCCTCTAAAAATTGGTCCTTTTCAGCCCCTTCCAGGTCTTCTCAAGCCAAGGGACACACTAGAGTTGCCCTTTCTCTCCCTCTCAGCCGAAGCCCATAGTGACCACGGATGCTTCCCTGATTGGGGGGGGGCACTTCCAGGGAAAGACGGTCCAAGGCACTTGGTCCCCTGTGGAGGCCAATCTGCATATCACTCTTCTAGAACTGAGGGTGGTGCTTCTAGCATTGCAAGCATTTCAATCCATCCTCCTGTCAGGGACAGTTGCTATCCAGTCCGACAACATGTCAGTGGTCTGGTATATCAACAAACAAGGGGGAACCAAGTCCTACCCGTTGTGTCAAGAGGCCATAAGAATTTGGCAATGGGCGATAGCTTCCAGCCGCTTTCTGATAGCAATGTACATTCCCGGGGATTCCAACGTGATTGCAGACAAACTGAGCAGATGCATCCTCCTGCGTCACAAGTGGTCCCTCAATCCAACCATAGCAGCGAAGATCTTCAGCGGTTGGGGCCAGCCTTACTGTGACCTGTTCTGCTCAACAGCAAATAACTGCAGCAGCTACTTTTCCCTAATTCCATCGCAGGGGGGGTCCCCAAGGGACACTGTACTACACGATTGGCCCTCAGGACTTTATGCTTTCCCTCCCCCTCATCACACAATTTATGACGAAGGACCTTCGGTTGAGAAGCAGAGTAATTCTCATTGCACCCTACTGGCCCCGACAAGTTTGGATCCTCTTCCTTTGGCCTCACCTAGTATAACAACCATGGATTCTGGATCCAACTCCAGAATTACTGTCACACCCGCAGCAGTTGATATAGCCAAACATAGCCAGTCTCTAGCTGACATCTTGGTTTCTCCACTTCCGGTAATTGCTAGGGAGAAAGGTCTATCCTTCCCATATGTAACATTCTTCTGGCTTCACACAAGCCGTCCACCAGGAAACATTATCTCAACAAGTGGAGGAAATTCACCACTTGGTATTGACAGAAAGGACTAGACTCCTGTTCAGACCCGGTTAGTGCTGTATTGGACTATTTGTCAAATCTTCTCCATTCGGAAACAGCAGCCTCCACTGTTAGGTACACCTGGCTACTATTTCAGATTTCCACAACGGCATCCTCCATTTGTCCTTGATTTCCCACCATCTCTGTAAAATCTTTCTGAAAGGTGTCTCGCACATTAGACCACCGTTCAAAGAACCAGTTGAACCTTGGAATTTGACACTAGTTCTGCAATCATTGACTCTATCCCATTTTGAACCCGCTGCTACTTGCGACATAAAATTTTTATCCTGGAAATCACTATTCTTGGTAGCTATTACCTCAGCAAGATGAATTTATGAACTACAAGCCATATGCATAAAACGTCCCTACATGGTCTTTCATAAGGACAATGCGTCACTCCAGACTAATACCTCCTTTTTGCCCAAAGTTATTTCAGAATCGACCATTAATCAAACAATTGACATGCCGGTCTTTTTCCCCAATTTTTCTAACAAAGGAGAATACTGCCTGCATTTATTGGATGTTCATAGGCAATTATGATTCTACTTTGACAGAAATAAATCACTACCCTATTCAGGACCAAATTTGGGAAAATCTGTTTATAAGGTGACACACTCAAAATGGTTGAGGAATTGTACATGCTTCACCTACCAGCAAAACAATTCCTCTGCCAACTAAAGTTAAGGCACACCCAACCAGATCAGTGGCGACATCTGTTGCCTTCCACTCTAGGGCCTCCATGGATGACATCTGTGCAGCAGCTGCATGGGCTACTCCTCATACCTTTATCACTAATTACAAATTAGACTTGATCTCCAGGGGGAGAGCATCCTTATGTTCCTGAGCACCACTGAACCATCTTTCACAGGGTCACCCAGGACATAAAATAGCTATGGACTCTGTTCCATCAGTAATGAATGAATGAAGATTAACATCATCAGGTAAAGAAGTTATGTTCCTACCATAATGTTCCATCTGTGTTGTTGATCTTCATGCATTCATTACATCCCACCCTCCTTCCCCCTCCAAAGGCTCCTGGAGGTTTGGATTTGGTCCATATCTCATTTTTTAGGGAATTTGCTCAGAAAAAAGCCTCTGCTTTCTCTCTTATGGGCAAACTTGATCTGAGGTAACAGGGAGAAGGAGCACTATGGGTAAGCTTAGCTTGAGAATTTTATTGGCTGGCACGAGCTTGTTATAAAGGCTGACTCTGTTCCGAGGACAGAACTGAAACCCATCAGTAATGAATGAATAAACATCAACAGCACAGATGGAACGTTATGGTAAGAACATAATTTCTTTTTACCCCTCCTTATAGGAGCAATTGTCCCAATCAGCTGGACTCACATGCCTTAACACAAAATTGAGGTTGTCCATGCATGTTATTGCCAGTGTTCTACATATGCTAATTGGTGTCTGTTCTTTTTATCTTTATTCCCCTCCCAGATGTGAAAAACAACTTGCATTGCTTTCAGAAAACATTAACTTTTAGCCTTGAAGAAACCAGGGATCCGATAGTCAGTTTTTCATCTCCTTACATGTGGATTCAGATCTGGTCCCTCGAATCCGACTCTGCCATTAGCAAGCACGTGATAACCAAAAAGCTCTTGGATACCTCTCCTGGCCCAGAGTGCATCTTTCCTCATTACCCCAGATCTCATTTTCCTCTTTGGGAAGACGTGGTCAGCTAGCTGTTGCTGTCAGATCGTATATTTCAAATTTTTTCCATATATTCTCTCTAATTTATTATATTCCTAACGTAATTATTCTTTTCTGTTGTTTTCCTACATTAGAGCCCTTTCTAGTGGTAACTGTCTTTTATTTAGGTTACTTTCACTTTTCCTCCTTCTTTCCCACCAGTAACTGCTTTTTTATAGGTTACTTCCCTCACCTTTTATCTTTTTAGGTTTTTTTTTGGTCTATTAGTAGCTCTCCCCTTCTTTCTGCTTTCTGAAAAAAAAAAAAAAAAAAAATGTTCTTTCGCTATCCTTTTTTTGTCTGCGTGTGTGTATCTGTGTGACTGTCCTCTGCCTGCCCCCTTCTGTCATGGCGGAGAAACAGGACAAAACAGGTGGTTTCAAAAAGTGTACAAAGTGCAGTTATAAATTTCCAGTCAGTGACTTGCACTCCCTCTGCGTGTATTGCCTTGGGCCCCTTCACTTACAAGAGGGGCTGTGTTATATGCATTAACTTCAACAGTCGAGCTTTAAATGAATGAAAGAGTAAGCCCATTTAAGGAGTATATGTTGCCTTCACCCTTTGGAGAAGCAATTTCTGGAGGCAAAGAAAAGTCCAGTTTAGTTAATAAAACAAAATTAGCTCATTCGAGTCCTGCTTCATCCTTATCCTCTAGATATTTGGACAAGGCAAAAAAAAAATGTTCCTCTGCACCAATGGACATTTCGGAGCTGAAACCAAAAACATTGAAGTCTCCCTCATCCGGGGAGTATAGGATCTGATCAGAGCCTTTAGCACCAGGCACTACTCCATTGGATCTGACGTCTTCAGCTTCGATCCTACATAGCAAGGCTGGATAGGAACGATTGATGTTGGGTCTGACACTTAGGCCTTTTAAACCAATTTTGGCATTACTGAGGACTTGGTATTCTCCCTCATACACCCAGTTCCTTTAAGGGTGCCATCCTCCTGTCTGTCATGGCCAAGATCCCCTTCTGCCTGTTCCTCCTGTTAGACCAGGAGCCTGACCAAAGAAGATGTGGAACACATGGTGCAGAAGATCTTATGAGCACAGGGTATATCACTAAGTCTGCCTTGGCCTGGACCCATTCGGTTCCAGGTGCGTCTAAGCTGTCCATTCCCCCTCTTCCTCCGACCTCAGAGAAAGCTTTAGAGCCCATAGCTCCGTTATGCCTGGTGCCTTTAAGCTCTGCTCCGAGGTTGTCTTTTTTTCTTGGATCAGACTTTCGCTCTGAGCTCGTCAGCCTGTTTGGAGAGAGAATCATGAATCTTTGGTGCAGTAGACTTCCAGGTCTTCACTGCAGTCTATGCACCTTGGGGCTTTGGCATAGGTGAGCTCTTCTCTGACTTCAACCCCTGGCAAGCTGTCTTCTGGACTAGAGGGGGACCCTGTCCCGAAAACGTGACTTATCAGAGCCAGAGTTGTCCTCCATTCAGGAACAGTCCGCCTTTGGGGCTTTGGAGAGGGCTGTAGCTGCCACTGCATCAAAAAAGTCACCTGCCCCCCTCAGATCCATTATCCCATGCAGATATACCCTATGTTCCTGTTCTTCCCACCATGTTCCACAGGGCCAGTGGGACCCCAGGTGCCAGGATACTATCAGGGTACCCCCGACTCTTCCGGTACTTATCCAGACTACCCCATTGAGGATGTCCCTTGGAAGAGATTATGCAAGAGGAAGCATTTGTACTCCACAGAGTAGTCTGCCACGGCAGACACTGACCTAACTGAGGATGAAGGTTCCCCACGGTCACCTCCCTGAGGACTTTTCCTTTGGGGAGATTCTGGAGAGTCTTGAGCAGAGGGGTAACTGCCAGTCCAGCAGTCCTTTGCCTGAGGAGTCTGTGTACCTGGCTGTTTTCAGTTCATGCCCTTCTACCTCTTGGGTGACTCCGCCTACTGATAAACTCATAGGTTTGATCTCACGGCGGGCGTGGGAGGACCCCAGATTCCACTGGGCCAGTTCCCTAGAGACCAAATAAGATTATAACAGCTCCCTCAGATAAGGCTTTTTGGACAAAAGGGGTTGCAGTGGATACCATGGTTGTGGCAGCAGCCACCAAGAAGTAACTCTCTGAGGAGAGTTCAACTATTAACCCTCCTAATAAGGATTCTGGGATGATGGATGGATGTGAATTATCTTTCACATTTCACAAGGTTACAAAGGAATCTGATCAAGGAGCTCTCTGATACCCTTCAAGGAGCCGTAGCTGAGGGAGCTAAAGAGAAAGTAACTTAGTTAGCCACCCTCCATTGAATAGCCAAATCTTCCATAAGGCTCATCACACATACAGCCAAATGAACGGGTAGAGCAGCGGGTTCCAGCATCTCTGAGGAGGCATGCCCGGATTCACCTTTGTGATTTTGTGGACCATTTTAAGTCTTAGTTTGTCAGTGACCCATTTGATGGCACGTCTCTTTTTTGGTCCCAAAGTCAAAGATATGCTATCCAGGTGTGAGAAGGAAGGTAAGACTCTTTCTGCCTTTGGCATATGTTTTTCAGCTCCCCTGAGACTCCTATCCCAAAGGTCAGAGAGGCAGTGGAAAAATGTGGTTCAAAACGTTCCAAGGGTCCTACCAAGACACACATGGAGATTTTTCCCTCAGAGGCTGCGGGGGAAACAGTAATGGAAGACATCGCCCTTGCGACAGAGGAGGTCTGCAAAACAGAGGTTCCCAAGAAAAGTTCTTAGGGAAACCTTTTCAGCTCTCGTAAAAGGAGAACCAGTTGTCCACCTCTGGAGGCAATTAGGGGTCGTCTATCCCTGCAATAGAGAGCATTGCAGAAGATATCCTTCCGATGTGTAGGTGCAGAGGATAATATCGAGGCATTGCCAAATACCCTTTTCTCAACAACGCCTTCCCAACAAGAAAATCCCAGACATTCCACCCAGTCAAAGGGATTAAGAAATCCTTGGAAATTCAGAAATTGCTAGAAAGAGTTATCCAAGAAGTACCCTAGACCAGAGAGGGTTTGGAACTTACTCAAGGCTTTTTTTTTGGTTCCAAAGAAAACGGGGGACTAGAGACCAGTATTGGATCTCAGTTGTGGTGGTGTCTCTTTCGTCTTCTCCCGGTTAGGGGTCGCCACAGCGGAACTCCGGTCCGCTAATGATTGGCAGTAAATTTTTACATGCCGACTTGCCGGGCCTGACGCACAACCTTCAACGAAGGGATGCCCATTCAGGCATGTCGCCACACAGAAGACGCTTTAACTGAGAATTGAATGGGACGTCGTCTTACTGTGAGGCAACAACGCTACCACAGCACCACCACCGCAGTGCAATATTGGATCTCAGTAATTAAACAAATTGGTTCAAAGATGCGAGTTCTGAGTGGTCATTGTGCAGTCCATACTTTTCTGGAATAGGATGATTCGATGTGCTCTGTAGATCTCCAGGATGAGTACTGCCCGCCCTATTATCAGCTTTGCTATATGGAAATGTAAGAGAAAACGTAACTGTTAGCCGGCCTCTCAAGACAGTCTGAAACATTTATTGCTAAAGGAGTTTACATTGCATTCAGTGTTTTTTTATTTACTTTTTTTCACTTAAAACTTGTTAGATGAAGCAAAGGGTGTTAATCCATTTATCTATGCAAAAGTAAGAGAAAACATCTCTATATGGTCTGTACTTTGCAAACCATCCCTACCTCAACAACCCAGTATTAACATGCTTTTGTCTCTCTCCTCCTTTTGCATTGTAATGCCTACATTTCTTAGTACTAAAAAGGAGGGACAGAGAAAAAGAAAAAAAGGCTTCTGTTTATCGTGTACAAGAACGACTAAAAGTACCACATTATAAAACAAGCAGTTTATATTGTGAAAAGTTTCATAGAAATACTGTTAAATTGTTTTACTTGGTTACCTTTTTCCTTCCTCTTCCCCTCCCCTCAAGGTCCTTCCAAGCAATGACATTGGGATTTGCCTCCAAGTTTAACAAAGTCAACAAAAGTCCACTCTTTCCTCTTTCTTATTCAGCTGTATTTCACAAATGCAATTGATTTATTCATTAATTTCCATGTTGCTGGTCTTCCTGTGCTCCATTTCCAGATTCTGCTTCAATTCCAAGATACTTAAGATTTTTTTTTTTTCAAATCTTATGCTTTTCGCTGACTGTGAAGCATTTTCCTTTGGAACAGCGAAAAAGGTTTCACTGGCAAAGTCTCTCTGTGTGCTTTATTATCACAAAAATGAGAAGCAGAGTCCCCTTCTGCTTGATGGCTAACTTTTTGTTTTAAAAGCTCTTGTATTTTCTCTTTAGCCTGTTCTGCATCAATGTATGACTTTGATCCCTCAGGAACAAAAATTATTCTGAAGACCGCTGGATACAGCAGCTTGAATTTCTCACCTGTCTCTCAACATTCCCTGATTGCTGGGATAAATGTTTCTCTTTTACCTGATGTACAGTGAATAATCAGTTTCCACATACTACTGTCTCCAGTTTTATTCCTTTGCCCTTTTGCTACTGTTTTGTCAGATCAACTCTTTCTGCTGGTAGGTTTGTATCTTTACTAATCTAGATCCACTGTCCATATTTGGAGCATGCACATGCTGTTCCTTTTCAGTTAACACTTTGTTGTGGAGTACCTATCCAGTTGCTTAGTTGTACTTTGATAAAATAAGCACAGTCTGTTCCTTTCAGTTTCCTTCATACAGCAGAAAATCTCAAATTTTCCCTATATGCTCTGTTTGCCAGTTCTACCAATTTTTGAAACCTCTTCTCTTGAACAATCTCAGTCATCCAGGCTTTTCTTCATTTCAACCTTTAATTTTTTGAAGTTTTATAAGCTCACCTGCATATATTTTAAAGGCTTTTTCCATTTTTTCCAGCCTTTTGTTATTTGATGCAATATACTCCTTCAATGTTTAATTTATTTTAATCCGGTCTGAGCACATTTTACTTATTTTTCCTCTCTTATTACTGGAAGCCATGTATTGCACCAAAGCTGGAGCTTGAGCTACTTTTTGCTGAAAAGCTTGCAGAATTCTTCCCAGTCAGTGTTTTGTCTTCACCTTTTCTAGTTGATTTTCTTTGAGGCTCTCTTAGTTTCTGCTTTGCTGGCATCCAGGCAGTATACATACTAGCCGGCAACTGAATTTTGCGTAAGCTGACAGTATCACTGGTTGGTTCTCAGTTTGCTTTCACACTGGGAGAGATGAAGTTAAGCTGTTGATCAGTGTGCAGCCATCTTTTGAGGAACCTTCAAGTTGTTGTCTTTGATAAATAAATTTGAGCCTGCATTCAACACTTGCCATCTGTTGTACACAAATTTTAAAATCTGTTAATATGCTATTGAGCGGTCACAGCTGAACAGATAAAGTTTGAGCAGATGAGTATCTACCAGCTGAAGGTAACCCTAACAGTAATATTTCTCTCCATTTTTTGGGGGGGGGGGGTAGGTTAGGATTGTCAAGTCAGGATTTATTTTGTCTTAGTTTCTTGTGTTTGATTCAGTCATGATTGGATAACATCCCTGTCTGGATCTTGCATGTGTTGTGTTTTGAGATGGAAGTTGTAATAGGAGTATTTCTCTTGTTTTAGATTATATTTTGCGTTTGCTGGCTTCTTGCACATTGTGTAATATTCACTGGCATGATTTTTGTGATTAGTGATGTTGCACAGTAATGTCTTAAACATACCTGTAGGAGGTATATCTTGTCTGTTACTGGTGGTGGTGACAAGAGCTTGACTAATGTCACACTTCATTGTGATTTAGCAGTAGTGATTTTTTTCTGTTTTGCAAAATTACTTGGTGTTTAAGTTTGTGAGGTTTCTTCTGAAAATATATGCTTGGGGCCTTCTTCGACCTGATGTTCAGTCAGTGTTACTTGGTATGTGTTTAGCAGCCAATGCAAACATATAATAGTTGGTAGGAGAATGAAGCAGCTGGTTAAAGCTCTTGACAGGCTGTAAGTTCCAATTGTCAGGAATGTAGAGGATGGAGTAGAGCATCTGCTGTTTGTTAGTTCCTAACACAATGGAACTTTCTGTATACTTGCCTGATACTGTAGTAGTGTCCTTACCGAAACTGCTTTTATTTTTTATTTTTTGTTTAAAATTGCATTTTGAAAATAGTTTGCGTAAATTGAGAATGATTAACATGTCTTGATCATGGCAATGATTTTAGGTGGAACATCTCTTCGGAGAGGTCGTGGTGGACACCGTGGTAGAGGAAGATATTCAGTCAGAAGGGATGGTCCTGTGAAGTTTGAAAAAGACTTTGATTTTGAAAGTGCCAATGCCCAGTTCAATAAGGAAGAAATTGATAGAGAATTCCAAAGCAAACTGAAAATAAAAGGTATTTTTTTTCACTTTCTGTTACTGTTTCTTGTTTCAGCAAGCAGATGTTCTTGTCAAAATCATCTTATTGTGTTGAGATAAGACTGGAAGTGTGTGCACATTTGAAAAAACTGTCACAAGTGGCAGTTGTGGAAAATAAGGATCTTCATCAGTGAGGGCCAGTGTAACAGTTGTAACTTTTTGAATACAGTGTCGGTTTTCATCCAATTCAGATGTGGGTTGTCAGATCAGATTGACTGAATCTCTTCAGTTCCAGGGCTGCAACTTCTTCCTTACCCATAATACCCTGAACGCAAATCTACTGTCACAGATCTCATTTGCCATTTGAGGTGTTAGGTCATACTTTGGATAGCTCCAAGTACAAGTGCAGTTTTTCAAAGTTGTATCCTTTGTGGCAGATTTCCATAGTCTCCTCCCTTACCAAGAACATTTTTTTTCTCTGTAGCTTAGTTTCATTAGTAGTGCTAGTCTTAGAATGGGGTGTAGGTGTGCATATTTTAGGAAGGTTATAGATACGCATGTATAGGATAGGTTCTTATGATTAATTCCTTAGTTTAACCATGTGTTTTACTAATTGTTGCTCAGTATTCTTTATTCTAAATATTAGGTTCTTTTCTTTCACAACTCTTACAGTCCGCCATTATTGGTGTGTGTGTGTGTGTGTGTGTGTGTGTGTGTGTGTGTGTGTGTGTGTGTGTGTGTGTGCTTTCATCCATGGCTGCTGGTCAGGGTTTTAAAAAGTTGTGTGTGGGCATAAGATTCCACCCCAGGACAGACGCTCCCTTTTTTTATATTGTTTAGGTGCCCCTCATCTTTACACTTCATGTTAGGCTTGTGGTTTCTTTCATCACTCAAGCCTTACAAACCAGACTGGAAAAGCTTGTAGTGAAGGGAGTGCTTCCTCCCTAGAGAGGGTATGTCACCCCTTCCTCTTCTGCAACTTCTCCCTGAGCCAAGAGAAGAAACCCAGGGGGTAGGCAGATAAAGGCAAGGAATCAAAACAGGGCAAGACCAAGGAAAAGTTTAAGGAAAGGAAAAATCAGACTCTGAGAAGTCATATAAGTTGTCTCTGGATCCATCTTTGACTTCAGGATCCGATCCCCAGGTACTGAGACTTTTGGAGCTGACAGTCTTTTAGCATCATACGTACCCTTCTCTGTCTAGGTTTTCATCAAATCCAGTTATCCCCAGACTGCATTCTCCAGTACTTCGAGAGAGGAGATTGTCCAGACCACCGTTGGTGGTGTCATCCCAGTCATTGAGAAGTCTGACCAAACAGGTCGTCAACAGAGTGATAGTTTCTCAGGGCGCAGGTACAACTCGTAGTTCTCTCGGTAGCATCTTCTGGGAACATAACAAGTGCTGGTCCATTTACCCCTACTTTGGTCTCTTTTATGAAACCAATTCACCCATTGGCACTGATAGTTTCGGGCCTGATCTCCCACGGAGAGTCTTTGGCATAGCCTGTAACTCAAGTGACAGATTCCACTCCTTTTTCTGGCTAGACATGTTTGGAACCAAAAGGGTCTTGGAGACAGATTTTTGGGGCTTTGGGGGAGGATTCAACTCTGAAGCTTTTGGAGCAGTCTCTGTGCTTCAGCACTGGAAAGCTCAGCATCAAGGTCTGCCTCAGGGTTGAGGCCCATCGGCTCTGAGGTTTCATTTCTGTCCAAGGACAGGTAAGTGTTGCCAGAATTGGTGGCATCTTCTGCTTTCGGACAGGTCCTTGTGATGCAGAGGGAAATGTCACTTTCACCCAGATTGGTGCCATCTGAACCCTGACTGGAATCTTCTTCTCATCCTTCTGTCAGACAGGGACAGTTGGTCCTGCAGTCTTACCAGGCAGCCTGCTGTATAAACTCCCAGTCTGATTCTGAACCCTGAGATCCTCCTCCACAGACAGTTCAGAGAAAAAAGATGTGCAAATGGAGTCAATTAAACTCTTCTCCAGTCTGATAAAACACAAACTTGGATGAATGCGACTGTTCCCTAAGATCCCCCTCTGAAGATGTCACTTTTGCCGAGATCCTGAAGTTGATGAAACAGAGAAGTGGGGTGGTCCACAGCTAATCTTTTTCCAGATGATTCTGTGTTCCTGGAAGCCTTTGGGTGCAGCCCAACTTGATCCTGGTTGGTACCGTTCGTTGATGCGCTTATTGATTTGATGCCTCAGCAGGCATAGAAAAGGACCCTGATGATCCCCAAGAAACCAGATAGGATTCTCTCTGCCCTGCAGAGATGAAACATTAGAGTAAAGGTCCTCCTGTGGATGCAGTGGTTGTAGCGGCGAGAAAGACGTAACTGTCTGAAGAGTGCTTCTCAGTTCATCCCTCCAATAGGGAATTTAGAGATATGGACCGCTTTGGGAAATGGACACATGTTTCAGTGACTTTTGCACTCAGAGTGCTGAATTACTTGGCTCATGTCACCAGATTTCAGAGTGACTTGACTAAGGAGATATCCGGGTCTCCACAGGTGTTTTATTTGTGGATTTTCAGAATACAGTGGTCTCCTAGCTGTACACCCTTTAGTTTACCTCCAGTGTGGGTGTGTGTCTGTTCTCCAGTGCAGGTGATGGCACAGCAAGGGCAACAGACACTGACATCACCTTTCTCCATCATGCATGGATGTGCCTATGCAACTTTGTGGAAGGCTTCAGGACATCATTCACCGGTGCTTCCTGTAATGGATTCATCATTTGGACCTAAATTAAAAAAAAAAAAAAAAACTCTGACCAGGAGTCAGCAGGATAATGAGACTCTCTCTGCAATAGACATCTGTTTCTCCATGCCTTAGAGGTCCTTCTCTAGGTTTTAAGGGGCTGGGAAGATAGGAGTCCTTAACAGCAAACTCATAGCAATAGACCCTGTCATGGCAGAGGAGGAGGTAACAATAATGGACGTCATCCTAGAGGCAGAATTGGACCACATAACCAGGGTTTTCACAGCCCATTATCCAAAAAGCCCTTTTAACTCCCTAAAGGGTTGCCTGAGTACTGTAGTTTGGAGGCAGTCATGGGGGATGGTTCTCATGCATCCAGAAGCCTGGCAAAGCATAACCACACATTTATGGGTGCCAAACTTAATTTCCAGAGGTTATTCTACCCCATTTTCCATTTCCCCTGTCAAACAGTAAAACGTTCTATTCTACCCAGTCAGTGGGAACTTGTCATTGCAGAAGTTTTCAAGCTAATAGAAAAGTGTCATCCAAACAATCCCTGAAGGCCATCTAGAATCAGGAGTCTACTCAAGGTTCTTTCTAGTACCCAAGAAAACAGGGGACCTCATGCCCATTTTGGACTGGAGTAATTTGAATCAGTACGTCATGCAGACAAAATTCCCTATCACACTTCAGTACATATTGCCTCTACTGAGGAAGGATGACTGAATGTACTCCATAGATCTCAAGGACACATGAAGATAGAGCATCTAGAAAATATCTATCTGATATTTATCTAGTCTCTCATATGATGGCTATTTATTCTAGATATATCTGTCTAGAAGATAGGATCTTGTCAAGGTAGAGAAGCATTCATGGAGGTTTCTTTTTTCCATCTGGGAGCCAATCGTTGTCACTTGAGAGCCCTGCCTTTCAGTCTCACCACAGCCCCTTGAATGTTCAAAGTTATGGCAGTGGTATCAGTGCATCTCCGCCTACAGGGGATCCAGGTTTTCCCATACCATGACGATTGGCTCCTTACCACTACAACTGACAATCTGTTATCGCACCACCCGGACCTTCTGCTCCAACTGATTAAGGATATAGGCATCCTGGTCAGTCTGACCAAAAGCCAGCTTTAACCATCCCAACAGATGGAATTTATCGGATGCCACCTGAACTCGTGTACAGATTGCCCAACTTCTAAGCTACTTCACAATCCAGCCCACCAGCAAGGCTGGTGTTAGGCCTAATGGCATCCACAATTGTCATGGTACCACAGCAAGGGTCTAGACGAAAGTTCTTCAGTGGGTATTGGGGATGTTCTTTGTGTTTCACTGTTGCAGTCATTACAACTGGGTTATCCTGCTGGCAGGCTACCCTCAATCGGCCTGAATTCCAAAGTCTAGGTCCGGCGTCGGTTGCTGTCGCCTCTTCCCTGACGTCAGTGCGCCAGGGGTATAAAAGATGCAGCCGACGCCATTTTCTTCAGTCTTTCTTGTCACGCGGTGCCCGAAGCAAAAGCAGTTCAAAAGTGCCGGTCGGCCGACTCCTGAGATTTTCGTGTTCGAATTTCAGATCCAAAGTCCTCACTAAAAGTTAAGTACCCCGTTGGGGTAACTTTTTTCTTTCTACAGACTGATGTCAGAAAAAGTTAATAATTGTATTTCTTGTGGGAAGCAAATACCTCATAAGGACTTTCATTCTTACTGTATTCCTTGCCTAGGCCCTGACCACGATGTTGCTAGTTGTCGGTTTTGTGCTAGATTTAACCAGCACACTATTAAGCGTCGGTACGATTTTGCATTTCACTATTTTGGCAGAAGATTTTAACTATGCAATGTCGTCAGATAGCCATCCGACTACCGGAATTCACAAGAAACGCAAAGAAAAGGACAGGCATCCGACGTCCAAAACCAAAGAAGAGACGACTTCTAAGCCAATTGCCGGTTCTCAGTGAGGCGCCTTCGCAGCCCCTGACGACCGCTACTTTAGATTCGCAGGCCGCTACCGACACCCACGTGGAGTCGACCAGGCCGCTGGAAGCTCAAGGTATTGGACTTTCGGAAACTATTCCCTCAGATGGGTCCGGAGCCGCTGAGCAGGCATCTGCTTCTGAGGGTGTTTTCAGACCTACTCAATTATATGTTAAAACGACTTCAGCTTCAAAGGCAAAGACTAAAGAAACAAGTACAACAGCCTCATGGACAGGTCTCCATGCCTAAAAAACAGATGCTCAAAATGGCCGAAGACCTAATTACTTTGATCAGGGGTTCCCATCCCCCTCCTGATAAGAGGCCTAGGCAAGAGACAGAATATCAATCTTCAGATCAGGTTTCCATTTCATCTGATTCCTCTTCTGATCAGGAATACTCTTCCTCTCTATGAGGATTCTGATGCTGAAGAATCTATCCCTTCAGCCTCTCCTCCTGAGGATTATTCTTTTGGGGAAACTTTACATGCCATGAGGGAGCATTTCCACTGGGAGAGCCAAGATTACTCAGAATCTAAGAAAAGGCTCAGAGACTTCCTTTTACTACCACAACATAGCCCCCTAGCTATTCCACCTGTTAGACATTGTAGATGATGTATTTTCAGAGTCCAGTCTGACCCCTGACTCCTTACCTCCAGCTGCTGTTAAGTCGGACAGGTACTTCAGGGTTCCTGACTCTCATAAATTCCTTTTCAGAAATCCTGCTGCTGACCCAGAAACTCTCTCTCAGGGTCCCAAAGGGGTCAAGGCTTCCACTGCAAAAAACCCTACTCCCTCTGACAGGGATTCTAGGGCACTGGACAGATGGGGAAAAAAAAGATTTACACTTCTGCTACCTTGGCTATAAGGGCTTTAAATTGTCAGGTTAATATGCTCAAATATCAGCAATATATTATGTCACTGCTTAAATAGAAAATGTTGATGCATTCTGAATGTGCAGAAAACAAAGAAATGCAGGATTTATTGCATGCAGCTTAACAAGTTTGAAAGCATACTTTGCAATGTGGTTTTGATTCTCTGGAGGCCTTCTGCAGGGCTGAAGTTACGGGTTCTGTCATTAGGAGGCATGCTTGGGTAAAGGAACAAAATCTACTTGATCATGTTAAGGCAAAATTATTAGATGCTCCTTTACAGCATGATGCTTTGGTGTTAAAGCAGAAGAGGTGTTAAAGAAAATGGAGGACAAAGCTAAATCTATGCAAACAGTCAAGGATTTCTTACAGGTACAGCCACCAAGATTTAGCAGACACTGGCCTACAAAGAATTGGTCCTTTCCAGTGTCAGACAGGCCACAAAGGGGCAGATACAGACGCCCTAGAGGCAAATCCCAGCCCCAAGGTTTGTACAGTTCTAAACAATGGGGTGCTTCTACCTCCAAAACTGGAGAAGACAAATCACAGCCATACAGGAAACTGTCCCAATGACTTCCCCCTGCCTGCGCCAAGCACTAATCTTCTGGCAGCAACTTTAGGGGGAAAACTAGCACTTTTTTCTCAAAATTGGCACATATCCCAGGACAAATGGGTCTTAAACATAGTGTCACAAGGCTAGAAGTTTCACTTCCATACCCTGCCAAGGGCAAACGGTTGGCAAGACCTGCCAAAACATCAATGGGCAGAGGCACAAAAACAAGTCGCATCCCTCATGGACATGAGGGCAATTCAACAAGTACCAGAGCAAGAGCAGGGACAAGGTTTCTATTCAAGACTGTTCTTGGTACCCAGGAAGGACAAAGCCTGGAGAACAATACTGGACCTATCTATTCTAAACACGTCTGGATATTCCAAAATTCAAAATGTTGACTCTACAGCAGCTTCTGCCCATGTTGGGCAAGAAGGATTGGCTTGTGACTTTAGATCTAAAAGAGGCATACCTGCATGTCCCAGTCAGGCAAACATGCAGAAGATACCTCAGATTCAAAGCTGGCTCAATGCACTACCAATTCTCTGCACTGCCCTTTGGCTCATCTACTGCGCCCAGGGTCTTCACAAAGTGCCTGGCACCAGTAATTGCATTCTGCAGACAAAGAGGAATACAACTATATCCTTATTGGACGACTGCCTCATTCAAGCAGAGAACAAGGACATTCTACTACAGCATCTGGCATTTGTAAAGAGATTACTACCATGCCTAGGGTACACAGTCAACGAACAGAAATCAAAACTAGTACCTTTTCAAGAGAGAATGTTCCTGGGTGCAATCTTAAATACAACTGCCCAGATGGCTTATCTCATGCCAGACAAACAAAGGCAACTGACTACCTATTTCAAATTGTTGGCAACAAAGGCCCAGTTATCTGCAAAAAAAGTTCTGCAGGCTTTGGGCTTCATGGCATCCTGCATTCTACTAATTCCATATGCAAGACTGCATATGAGGAAACTTCAATGGTACCTAAAAAGTGTTTGGACTCAACATTGCCACAGCCTGGAAACAGTAGATCTGAAGTAGGATATTCATTTGTCTGCAACCTGTGGGTTATGGATCCGATATCGGATCCGAACCGGCATGGTTTTCCAGCTATGGATCCAAGCTCTCAGCTCCTCCCCTCACCCATAATGCCCTGCTCTACCCTCATGACCTCAGATCTTGTTTGCCGCGCTGGTAACTGGATGTGGGTACATAGCTCTCAGCTAAGTGAACTCTTTTCTTGTTTAAAAATAGAAAATTTTTTGATTCTTTAACTAAATTTGTGTGAAAGTAGTAGGTTTCCCTTTAATATAGACTGTTTTGAGTTTATTTTAAGTTAAAGTAATAATTTTATTCCCTCCTCGCTAAAAGGAGTGTGTGTGTAGGCCTGTGTGTTTTTGTTGTTTAAGTTACTTTCTGTAACTTTAGGTTTTATAGATTATGGCTGAACAGCCTAAATCTATATTTTCGAAATACCCGAGTGTGGCCATAAGCTCTCACCGCTGATGGCCACACTCGTGTGTTATGTCTTGGGGTTGAACACCTCACATCTGGTTGTTCCATTTGTGCAGGGTTCAACCCCAGGGCACTGAGGAGCGGAGGTCCAAGCTGGTCTTGGCGGGTCTTTACCGGACTCGGCCCGCCTCCGCTCCTTCGGGACTACTGTTTCTGCAGTTGTTCCTGTGGCACCCCTCCTGCTCCTGGGACTCAAACTCCCGCTTCTGGAGAGGAGAGGGATGCAGCTAAGGACCGGAGGGAGAAGCACCACAAGCGGGCCGAGACCTCTGTTTCGCCCCGCCAGCCAAGCTGGCTTCTCCCGGCTCCGTTAGGTCGGTTCGGTCTCCTCCTTCGCCCGGGTCCCCTGTGTGCTTCTCACCGGGTCCTGAGGAGGAGGAGACCCGATCTCCGCCGAGGCTATCGAGGAGGCACTCCAGGCCTACCTCGGTAGCCTCTTCGTGATCTACCCATAGCCTTTCTGATGCTGATCTGGACCGGTTGATGAGAAGGTTCATCCAGGCCCAGATGCAGATGGGAGTGTCTTGCCTCCCTCGGGAGCTCAACACCCTTTTAAGCCTATTGCTCCTTCTCCGACTCCGCCATCCGGGTTCGGAGCAACTGGAGCCGAGCAGCTTCGAGCCGGGAAGGTCGGAGCCGATAGTACTTGGTACCCGGATCCGACCCTGCCCTCGAAAGCGCCGGACCCGATCTCGGAGCCTGATCCGAGCCGGATCCGGGGATCAGTGCTCCTTCGGCGCCGCTCTGTGTCGGAGCGCACTGTCCCTTCGGATCCGAGTGCTTCGGGCGCCGCCCGATCCACTCTTCGATCCGAGGGGGAGCCATTGTCGGATCCTTTGGTCGCAGGTCGGCTCCCCTTCGCTTTTGATGTAGTGGAGAGGGCTCTGTTGAGGGTCTCGGACCCCGGCACTTGCTTCGGCTCCGTCCCTCGCTCCTCTGCACTGGGCCAGGCTTCCACCATCCGCCCCTGGGACAGCCCGCTTGTGCCCCAAGTTGCTCCCATGGAGCAATTGCTGCTTGCGAGGACTCCTCTGACAGCCCCCAGAGGAGGCCCCTCGCAAGCATAATGCGTGCAAAAGGAGGCACATTGACTCCCGAGTCTCTCACTGAAGACACGGACTTGGAGGAAGGGGAAGGCTCCCCACGGTCACCCCGAGGATGTCTCCTTCGGAGACATCATGGAAATGCTCAGATAGGGGTGGTCTGCCCCAAGTCTTCCTCGGACGCAGTCCGTGTTCTTGGAGGCATTCAAACGGGCCCGTCTACCTCTTGGGTGTCCTCTGCCGACCCTGGTGGACCTTATACCACCAGGGCGTGGAAGGAACCGGACACCGTGGAGCCAATTCCCAAAAGACCGGATAGGATCCTTAGTCCGCCTCCGACAGGACCCATTGGAGTAAGGGGCCTCCTGTAGATGCCATGTTGATGGCGGCGCCACAAAGAGGAACTGGCTCAGGAGAGTCCTCAGTCCACCCACCGAGCAAGGAGTCTCGGATGATGGACCGCTTGGGGAAGCGGATGTTCAGTTCGGCGACCTTCTCGGTAAGGGCGCTGAACTATTTGGCACATGTTATTCGGATGCAGCGAGATCTTATTAAGAACACGCTGCATCCCCTGAGTCCATTTCGGAGGAGGACAGAGTTCTGCACTCCACCAAAATGGCCACTCTTAGGTCAGTCACAAATACTTATGCGGCTACTCTCCCATGCAACGGAGGCGCCAGAGCTAAGTGGGACAGGACTGGTCACTAGATCGCCAGGCCTGGCTCCACTGCGATTTTTCTGAGCCCTTCAAGGCGTCGTTGCATAACCCCTTTGATGGTTCTGCTCTGTTTGGCAAGACCGCTCATGACGTTGACCCAGAGCGAAGGACGGAAGACGCTGTCTGCCGTCGGAACTGCTCTGCACCCCAGAGGCCCTATTCTAGGAACCAAAAGGGTCAGAAGAAGATGTGGTTCGAAGTCGCAGCAGTCCCAGCCTGCTCCGGACAACCAGTCCTTCCGTGGCAGAGGAGGACAGGGAGGACGCCGCCCTAGAGGCAGAGGGGCTCCCAGAAACTTCGGGTCCAGGGAACCTTTCTCTGAACGGCCCGCAGCAACCCTGAGGGTTGCCCGACTGCTCTACTCTGGAGGCAGTCGGGGACGCTGGGCACCTAGCGGCATGGGAGTCCATAACATCGGACCGCTGGTTCTCCAAATCATATCCAGGGATATCGCATTCCTTTCCTTCACCTTCCAAAGTTGAAGTCCCTCCCAGACGCTCCACCCGGTCAACGGAGGTTTGGCAGAAATTGGCCACCTGCTAAAGAAAAGAGCCATCCAGCCCGCTCCCCAGACCAGATCGGATCAGGGTTCTACTCAGATTCTTTTAGTGCCAAAAAAGACGGGGAACTAAGACCAATCCTAGACCTCTCTCTCTTGAATCTGGCAGTCCCCAAAGAAAAATTCAATGGTCACTCTGCAATCTATTCTCCCCTTCTGGGAGAAAATCACTGGATGTGCTCGAAATTTAAGAAAAACCTTCCCCCAAGGGGGGGGAAATTTTGAACTTGAATTTCAGTACATCCATAGATCTCAAGGACCAAACATGCAGACAAAATTCCTATCACACTTCAGTACATATTGCCTCTACTGAGGAAGGATGACTGAATGTACTCCCATAGATCTCAAGGACACATGAAGATAGAGGCATCTAGAAAATATCTATCTGATATTTATCTAGTCTCTCATATGATGGCTATTTATTCTAGATATATCTGTCTAGAAGATAGGATCTTGTCCAAGGTAGAGAAGCATTCATGGAGGTTTCTTTTTTCCATCTGGGAGCCAATCGTTGTCACTTGAGGCCCTGCCTTTCAGTCTCACCACAGGCCCTTGAATGTTCAAAGTTATGGCGGTGGTATCAGTGCATCTCCGCCTACAGGGGATCCAGGTTTTCCCATACCATGGCGATTGGCTCCTTACCACTACAACTGACAATCTGTTATCGCACCACCGGACCTTCTGCTCCAACTGATTAAGGATATAGGCATCCTGGTCAGTCTGACCAAAAGCCAGCTTTAACCATCCCAACAGATGGAATTTATCGGATGCCACCTGAACTTCGTGTACAGATTGCCCAACTTCTAGCTACTTCACAATCCAGCCCACCAGCAAGGCTGGTGTTGAGCCCTAATGGCATCCACAATTGTCATGGTACCACAGCAAGGGTCTGAGCGAAAGTTCTTCAGTGGGTATTGGGGATGTTCTTTGTGTTTCACTGTTGCAGTCATTACAACTGGGTTATCCTGCTGGCAGGCTACCCTCAATCGGCCTGAATTCCAAAGTCTAGGTCCGTGGGTTGCTGTCGCCTCTTCCCTGGCGTCAGTGCGCCAGGGTATAAAAGATGCAGCCGGCGCCATTTTCTTCAGTCTTTCTTGTCGCGGTGCCGAGCAAAAGCAGTTCAAAAGTGCGGTCGGCCGACTCCTGAGATTTTCGTGTTCGAATTTCAGATCCAAAGTCCTCACTAAAAGTTAAGTACCCCGTTGGGGTAACTTTTTTCTTTCTACAGACTGATGTCAGAAAAAGTTAATAATTGTATTTCTTGTGGGAAGCAAATACCTCATAAGGACTTTCATTCTTACTGTATTCCTTGCCTAGGCCCTGACCACGATGTTGCTAGTTGTCGGTTTTGTGCTAGATTTAACCAGCACACTATTAAGCGTCGGTACGATTTTGCATTTCACTATTTTGGCAGCAGATTTTAACTATGCAATGTCGTCAGATAGCCATCCGACTACCGGAATTCACAAGCGCAAAGAAAAGGACGGGCATCCGGCGTCCAAAACCAAAGAAGAGGCGACTTCTAAGCCAATTGCAGGTTCTCAGTGAGGCAGCCTTGGCAGCCCCTGGCGACCGCTACTTTAGATTCGAGGCGCTGCCGACACCCGCGTGGAGTCGACCAGGCGCTGGAAGCTCAAGGTATTGGACTTTGGAAACTATTCCCTCAGATGGGTCCGGAGCCGCTGAGCAGGCATCTGCTTCTGAGGTGTTTTCAGACCTACTCAATTATATGTTAAAAGCGACTTCAGCTTCAAATAAAGACTAAAAACAATTACAACAGCCTCATGGACAGGTCTCCATGCCTAAAAACAGATGCTCAAAATGGCGAAGACCTAATTACTTTGATCAGGGGTTCCCATCCCCTCCTGATAAGAGGCCTAGGCAAGAGACTGTATATCAATCTTCAGATCAGGTTTCCATTTCATCTGATTCCTCTTCTGATGAGGAATACTCTTCCTCATGAGGATTCTGATGCTGAAGAATCTATCCCTTCAGCCTCTCCTCCTGGGGATTATTCTTTTGGGGAAACTTTACATGCCATGAGGGAGCATTTCCACTGGGAGGCCAAGATTATTCAGAATATAAGAAAAGGCTCAGAGACTTCCTTTTACTACCACAACACAGCCCCCTAGCTATTCCACCTGTTAGACATTGTAGATGATGTATTTTCAGAGTCCAGTCTAACCCCTGACTCCTTATCTGCAGCTCCTGTTAAACCGGACAGGTACTTCAGGGTTCCTGACTCTCATAAATTCCTTTTCAGAAATCACTGCTGACCCAGAAACTCTCTCTCAGGGTCCCAAAGAGGTCAAGGCTTCCACTGCAAAAAACCCTACTCCCTCTGACAGGGATTCTAGGGCACTGGACAGATGGGGAAAAAAGATTTACACTTCTGCTACCTTGGCTATAAGGGCTTTAAATTGTCAGGTTCATATGCTTAAATATCAGCAATATATTATGTCACTGCTTAAATAGAAAATGTTGATGCATTCTGAATGTGCAGAAAACAAAGAAATGCAGGATTGTGCATGCAGCTTAACAAGTTTGAAAGCATACTTTGCAATGTGGTTTTGATTCTCTGGAGGCCTTCTGCAGGGCTGAGATTCTGGTTCTGTCATTAGGAGGCATGCTTGGGTAAAGAACAAAATCTACTTGATCATGTTAAAGGCAAAATTATTAGATGTCCTTTACAGCATGATGCTTTGGTGTTAAAGCAGAAGAGGTGTTAAAATGGAGGACAAAGCTAAATCTATGCAAACAGTCAAGGGATTTCTTACAGGTACAGCCACCAAGATTTAGCAGACACTGGCCTACAAAGTGGTCCTTTCCAGTGTCAGACAGGCCACAAAGGGGCAGATACAGGCGCCCTAGAGGCAAATCCCAGCCCCAAGGTTTGTACAGTTCTAAACAATGGGGTGCTTCTACCTCCAAAACTGAAGAAGACAAATCACAGCCATACAGGAAACTGTCCCAATGGCTTCCCCTGCCTGCCAAGCATAATCTTCTGGCAGCAACTTTAGGGGGAAAACTAGCACTTTTTTCTCAAAATTGGCACATATCCAGGACAAATGGGTCTTAAACATAGTGTCACAAGGCTGAAGTTTCACTTCCATACCCTGCCAAGGGCAAACGGTTGGCAAGACCTGCCAAAACATCAATGGGCAGAGGCACAAAAACAAGTCGCATCCCTCATGGACATGAGGGCAATTCAACAAGTACCAGAGCAAGAGCAGGGACAAGGTTTCTATTCAAGACTGTTCTTGGTACCCAGGAAGGACAAAGCCTGGAGAACAATACTGGACCTATCTATTCTAAACACGTCTGGATATTCCAAAATTCAAAATGTTGACTCTGGCAGCTTCTGCCCATGTTGGGCAAGAAGGATTGGCTTGTGACTTTAGATCTAAAAGAGGCATACCTGCATGTCCCAGTCAGGCAAACATGCAGAAGATACCTCAGATTCAAAGCTGGCTCAATGCACTACCAATTCTCTGCACTGCCCTTTGGCTCATCTACTGCGCAGGGTCTTCACAAAGTGCCTGGCACCAGTAATTGCATTCTGCAGACAGAGGAATACAAATATATCTTTATTGGACGACTGCCTCATTCAAGCAGAGAACAAGGACATTCTACTACAGCATCTGGCATTTGTAAAGAGATTACTACCATGCCTAGGGTACACCGTCAACGAACAGAAATCAAAACTAGTACCTTTTCAAGAGAGAATGTTCCTGGGTGCAATCTTAAATACAACTGCCCAGATGGCTTATCTCATGCCAGACAAACAAAGGCAACTGACTACCTATTTCAAATTGTTGGCAACAAAGGCCCAGTTATCTGCAAAAAAAGTTCTGCAGGCTTTGGGCTTCATGGCATCCTGCATTCTACTAATTCCATATGCAAGACTGCATATGAGGAAACTTCAATGGTACCTAAAAAGTGTTTGGACTCAACATTGCCACAGCCTGGAAACAGTAGTTACTCTCATTCCCTGCCTGCAACAGGAGTTTCGATGGTGGGCGACGGCCTGTCACCAGAACAAGGGATAGCCGTTCACTCTACCCCCAGCCACACAGATATTAACAATGGATGCATCGGATTATGCCTGGGGGAGCCCACATGGCAGGAAGATATATTCAAGGCACATGGTCCGCAAACCAAATGCATCTACATATCAATCAAAAAGAGATGCTAGCTGTTCAAAATACCCCGACAGCCTTCAAAGACCTACTTCATCCGGGACAACTACTGATAAAGACAGACAATAGCCACGGTCGTATGGTATATAAACAAGCAGGGAGGCACTCATTCTTACCCCCTTTGCAGACTGGCCATGACTTTGTGGGACACAGCATTGACTTACCAAGTACATCTGCAGGCACAATTCCTGCCAGGAAAGATAAATACTCTGGCAGACGAACTAAGCAGAAACCTCATGGATCCCCACGATTGGAAATTGGATCCACAAGTCTTCAGCATGGTAACAAGGAAATGGGGATGCCCGGACATAGATCTATTTGCCTCACCTCACAACTGCCAACTAAAGAGATTCTGCACAAGGACTTATCACAGAAGCATGGAAAGTGGATGCCCTATCTTTCAGCTGGAAAAAATTAACAGTATATGCCTTTCCTCCTCTGCCTCTCCTCCCCAAGGTACTCCTAAAGGTCAGACAGGAGAAGCCAAAAATGATACTGATTGCCCCAGACTGGCCACACCAGTACAGGTACCCAGTCCTAAGGAACTTGTCTCAATGCCCAGCCTGGACCTTACCTCAAGTGCCTCATCTGCTGTCCCAGCAGAACAATCAGATCCTGCACAGCCAACTCAGGACCTTAAATCTGGCAGCATGGCGGATAATGTAGTCATACAAAACACACCTCTCACTAAAGCGGTGATGGATGTCATTTTGGAGGCCAGGAGGCCTAGTACTAGAAAATCCTATGCTGGAAAATGGAAGAGATTCTGTGCTTGGAACCAGGCACAAGGAATTGACACAGCTGTACCAAATATTCCTCAGATTTTGCAATACTTGACTGAGATGCTGAACAAAGGCCTATCCTTTTCATCTATAAAAAATTCGTGCCTCTGCCATTTCGGCTCATTACAATACAGAGCCACCAAACTTTTCTCATCCTTTATTAAGGCAGTACCTCAGAAGGGCCAAAAATATAAGGCCTCCAAGGAGATCACCAATACCTGCATGGGGCCTCAATTATGTCTTGGAAAAACTCACCCTGCCTCCTTTTGAGCCAGCCGCTACAGCTGATGTAAAGTTTTTATCTTGGAAAACAGCTCTGCTCCTAGCAATAACTTTTGCAAGATGAGTCTCACAGCTACAGGCACTCATGGCTGTGGAACCTTTTATCATTTTTTATCTAGACAGGGTTTCTCTGAGGACAAACCCGACATTTATGCCTAAGGTAGTCTCCAGTGTGGGCCCTTAACCAAACTATTCATCTGCCTACCTTTTATCCAAACCCACAGAATAAGGGAGAGAATTCTGCATTCTTTGGACATACACAGACAGCTACACTTCTATTTGAACAGAACCAAAGCTTTCAGAAAGACAGAGCAATTACTAGTGGCATATGCTGCAGGATCACAAGGAAAGGCTATCTCAAAGCAGACTATTTCAAAGTGGATAGGCCACTGCATTCGTTTCTGCTATTCACAACATGGCAAGCCAGTACCTAAGGGCATTAGGCCACATTCAACCAAAGCAGCAGCCACTTCAGCAGCCTTCCTCAGGGGAGTACCAACCAAAGATATTTTAGAGGCTTCTACTTGGAGTTCAGTGCACATCTTCACAAAGCACCATCACTTACCACTCTACTCTAAATCCAGGGCAGGCTTTGCCACTACAGTTCTGCAGGGCCTAATAGCCGCTCCTAATGCTATTTAGCTCCAGCCTCCCAACCTTAGCTTTGGGATTCAACCCAATTGTAATGACTGCAACAGTGAAACATGAGGAACATAGTACAGTTGTGTACACTTACCATAAATGTAGATGTTCGAGTGTATTCACTGTTGCAGTCCAGGTTACCCACCCGCCATCCCCCATTTCTTTGCTGGAACTTATTTGTACTTCTCTATTCTGTACAACCTATGTGGTGTATTTGCTTGTAGATGAAGGCAAAATATATACTTTGATGCATGCATGTTTTATGGACATATTTTAGCCTACCCTTTTGGGGGCACCTGACATCTGGGGCAAGAAAAACGGAAGAAAATGGCGTCGGCTGCATCTTTTATACCCCTGGCGCACTAACGTCAGGGAAGAGGCGACAGCAGCCGACGCCGGACCTAGACTTTGGAATTCAGGCCGACTGAGGGTAGCCTGCCAGCAGGATAACCCAATTGTAATTAATGACTGCAACAGTGAATACACTCTAACATCTACATTTATGGTAAGTGTACACAACTGTACTTTACGTGGTCTGAGAGGTTTCAGCAATTTCATTCCAAAATAAGACTTGCTCAGATTTGCAAGCAACACATATCCTGGTGGATAACATGGTCTTCTGTGGCAGATGGGCATCCATTCCTTGCAACCCCCCTCCCCGACAGTAGTGACAATGGACTTCTCTTCTAGGATGGGATCGCATTTCAAGGAAAGATGGTCCAGTATACTTGGTCACATCTAGAGGTCAACCTTAATGTTAGTGTTATGGAGATGGGAGCTGTCCTTCTAGCATTGTAGGCCTTTCAGGACACTAATCCTACAGGTGCAATCCAGGTGCAGATCATCAACGTTTTGGTAGTCTGGTACATTAACAGGGAGGAACCCATTCCTACTCTCTATACCATGGGGCCATGAGAGTCTGGGAGTGGCGGTGTCTTCACATTGGTTTCTAATAGTAATGCATATCCAGGGATTGTCCACTGTTCTGGCCAGCAAGTTGAGCAAGTGGTCCTTCAATCCAACAGTGACAGCCTTGATAATCAATCACTGGGACCAATCTTGCTGTGACCTGTTTCCATCCCAGCTAAACCACAAGTGCAGCAGTCACTTTGCCCTGATCCCTCCAGAGGGACAGTCACCAAGGGATGCTCTAATCCACAACTGGCTCCTGGGTCGTCTTTATGCCTTTCTCCCATTACCTTTAATGAACAAGGTTATACAGAAAGCTAGAATGTGCAAGGCCAGGGTGATCCTCATTGCCCTTTCTGCCCTCTTCAGACATGCTTTCCCTTCCTGTGGCCTCTTCTAGTACATCCTCCATGGAAGCTGTATCAATATCCAGATCTGTTGACACACCATTCCGGACTAACGCCTCCTGACCAGAAAGCCAAGAAGTTAACTGCTTGGTTGCTCCAGTTCTGATATTAGCCAGAGATGCCAGGCTTTCCTTGTCTGTTCAGATTCTGTCAGCATCCCAGAAATATGCCACCATGAAAATGTGCCACACCAGATGCAAGAGGTTATCCATTTGGAAAGCATCCAAGGGTCTAGATCCCTTTTCAGCTCCTGTTCCATCTGTCCTGGAATTTTTTTCAGAACTTTTTCACAACAGGTCCAGTTACTCAGCTATCAAAGTTCAGTTGGCGGCCATCTCTAGCTTTTATAGACCAGAAAAACCTGTAGCCTCCTTGAGACTTTCCTGAAGAGAACCTTTCTCCTTCGACCCCCTATCCGAGACCAGGCCCCTCCTTGGGGCATTGTCACGCTATAAACATTGACTCAGCCATTGTTTGAGCCGTCAGCATCAGTGGATTTGAAGTTCCTCTTTTGGAATACAGTTTTTCTGGTGCTTGTAACATCAGCTAAGCAAATATCCGAGATGCAAGCACTTGTCCTGTAAAATAACCATATTTGTTTTTTCTTAAGGACAGGGTTTCACTTAGAACTAATGCTTCTTTCCTTCCTAAAGTGGCATTTAAAGCTAATTAAAATCAGTCCAATCTGCCAGTCTTTTTTTCCACGAGTTTCAAATGTGCTGAGCATTCTTTGCCAGCTTAGGTTTTATTTTCATAGGACTAAACCTTTCAGAAGGTCAGATCATTTGTTTGTCGCATTCTTTAAACCAAAACTGGGCAAAGCTGTAGCTGAAGTTAATCTGTCTAGGTGGTTATCTGATTGTATTTCATGTGTGTTCAACAAAGAGATTGTCCGTACAATCTATACCAAAAGCTCATTCCACAAGGGCGGTAGCAACTTTACAACCTTTGCAAGTAGATGACCAAGTAGCTGCTGCACAGAAATAGTCAATAGGTAAACTGTTTTTACACTTCTATCCCATTATAGACTGGATGAGCAATCAAAATTTTATTAATCTTTGGCTCTACCATCCTCCGAAATGTCCTTCATTGATACCACCCAGGCCTGTATAATTGGGAGACTGTCCCATAATTGAATCAGACAAAAATAGGCCATGATACGAAAGTTGTGTACTTAACATAATTTTAGATGCATGTTGTCTGATTTTTGTTGGTTCAGCATCCCTAAACCTGCCCCATCACACATTATGGAACTGATCCTGAGTAAGAGTTAGTTCACTACCATATAGCTATAGTGATTTCCTTTTGGATATAATTTTTCAGGGGGTAAAATTGATATGAATCAGTAGAGTGGAGTTCAGGTAATTATGGGTAGAGTGTGGGTGGGAGCTCTGTAACTGATGAGCTTCAGATTTAGTCCCGAGGTCAGATCCGGTTGGATCTTTCAACCCACAGTAGAACCTGAAGAAAATCAGAAAACATGGATCTAACATTATGGTAAGTACAGAACTTTCGATCTGATGTCATTTTTATTCATTCTTCAACTTTTGGGTTTGGATCCGATACTCAGATCTGACTCAACTTCTTCCAGATCATGGGATTCTTGAACTCTTTATCTTCTCGTTTTTACCCATGAGTCCCCACGTACCTAACATACCCCAGATTTTGTATGCTGCCATTGTGAGCAGACATGGATTGCAGTGTTAAAAGTTTTATGTAGTTGTTTTTCTCCTTCAGTCTAGTTTTATTTTAAATTCTTTCTCTTCAATACCTGTACCTCCCTTGAACATTTTTTACCGTTACATTATTCCTTTCCTCTAACCGACTTTTTCTAGTAATCCTTTAGTACCTTACATTACCATCACTGGTCATCTTTTCTTTCCCCTTGTGGTAAATTTAGTACCTTACAGTACTATTTATGTTAGTCTTTTCATTCCTCTTTATATATATATATATATATATATATATATATATATATATATATATATATATATATATATATAAATCTTGTTTGTATTTTCTAAATATAATTTTATTGTATTTTCTTTTATTTGTTAAAAGACTCTGATAATCCTTCTGGCTATAAAAAATGTTTCCTGTGGGCACAAGATTCCAAACTCTGAAGCCCACAAGGAATGTGTATACTGCTTAGGTCTGAAACACTTCGATGTTGAGTATGACATTTGTGCAGGCTTTAATTGTCAAGTTTTAATTGATTGGAAAAGCAAAGTCATACCTACCTTCCAAGTCCCCTCCTTCGATTGCTGTGCTCAAACCCTTAAACAGACAAAAAGGGGGACTCTGCCAAGTACAAGAAGTCATGTAAAAGGTCTCCTGATTATCCTTCCACCTCAACTTCAACTTTGGCTTCTTCGTCAAAGCCACCAGCAAAACTTTTGAATATTTGGATCCAACCACTTTGGATCCGAAGCCTAAAATTGAAAGATCACTCGGATCCATACCCTCTTCCCCCTTGACGTTGGAGCCTGTCTCTTCCAGGTTGCCATTTCTATTCCTTGAGCAGTCGCCCAGAAGTCTTTCTAGGCCCTCAACAGCTTCATCTCTCTGATCCTTCAGGAGCCTATCCAAAGCAGATGTGGATAGGATGATGAAGTTTCTTAGGATGCAGATTCAAATGCGAGTCCTTTTGGCTCCAACCCCATTGGGTCTTTAGAGCCACCATAGAGCCACACTTTCTCCTCTGATCTGTCATTTGGTGTTAGAGCCATTGGATCCAAAATCCTTGGGGGCTTCTTCCTCAGATCTGAAAATCATTGCTGCTGTGACTTCAGTGGTTTCTTTGAGTCTGCCGACACCAAGCACCTTGAAACCGGAAGGCACTCTGAGCCAAGTGTCAGCGCCACCTCTGGAGTGTTGGAGTTGACGCCAAAGCTTTCAGAATTATCTCATCACCTCGGAGCCTTGGCGTTTGCTCTGGTCTGACTCTGTCCTCATGTGGGACTTCAACAGAACGGTGGAGATCGATGATCTGAGAAGTTCTGTTGGATCTGTCGCTTTCTGCTTCTCCTATGTGCGCCGCTTCAAGGTAGTGAAGAGTCTTCTCTCACCTAGAGAACAGACATCCTTGTCCTCTTCGGATCGTACTTCCTTGTGTCATTCTGTTTTGCATCCTGAGCCTCAATCATCCCTTCCCACTGGGACAGTCCGTCCAAACTAGTCTGCAGTCCACTCATCAAGGTTTTACCTCTTCAGATAATTCCTTGGGCCATCCGATCGAGGAAGTCCCTCAAAAATGAATGTACAAGAGAAGGCACTTAGACTCCCAACAGTAGTCTCTCGCTGAGGACACTGATTTTTGATGAAGGTGAGGGATACCCCAGGTCACTACCTGAGTCTCCTTTGGCAATATCTCGGAACTCCTTAAAGAGAGAGAGAGGTGATTGGTTTGCAAATAACCCTTCCCAAGAAGAATCATTGTTTCTGGAGGCTTTCAGGTCTCGCCCATCTACTTTCTGGGTGACTTCCTATGCCGATGAGCTTGTGGACCTGGTCTCTCGGTGGGCATGGAAGGAACCATCGAACCAATTCCTAAGAGACCAGATAGAATTCTTGCACCCCCCGAAAGACCATTTACACTGGGGTAAAGGAGTACTGGTTGATGCCGTGGTTGTTGTGGCAGCCACAAGAAAGTAACTAGCAGAACAGGGTTCCTCTCTTCACCCCCCCCCCCCCCCAACAGAGAGCCGAGGTTGCTGGACAGGTTTGGAGAGAGTGTCTGTGCTTCAGTGACCTTTGCTGAATTATTTGGCACTTTTTACCAGATTTCAGAGAGATTTGATCAAGGAGCTTATCAAATCTGTCTGGGTTTATGTCTTCCAAGGAAGGGAATAAAATTTATTTGCAGCTCATGTCTAATTTGTCCATAAGGTTAATCTCTAACATTGCGGAGGTACCTAGTGGGTGGCAGGTTCAAGCATTTTCATTAGGAGACATGCCCGGATGCACTTGTGTGATTTTGAAGAACCCTTTGTGTCTTCTTTCGTCAATGCATCCTTTGACGGAACCTCACTTTTTGGCCTCAAGGTAAAGGGTGCACCCTCCAGGTGCCAGCAAGAGGGGATGACTCTGCTGTGGGTGTACATTTTTCTACCCCTCAAAGGTCTGTTTGTAGAAACCAGTGATGGGGAAGAAAGATGTGCTTTAAGAAATCCCAGGGTCCTTTCCAAGAGTTGTGTGGAGATGGTTCCCGCAGAGACAAATGGGGGAACTCGGATGGAAGATGCCATCCCCATGGCAGAGGTGGTCTGCAGAACCAGGGATCTAGAGATTCTTTCTGTGATAACCACACTCCAAAGCCAATAACACAGCATCCATGGGACCAGACAACATCCCAGGCTGCGTTCTACATGAACTACAGAACGAACTGGCACCCCACCTAAGTACCATGTTCAATCATAGCCTCGCCTCAGGCTTTCTGCTCGCTGAATGACGCAAAGCGACGGTTGTCCCACTCCACAAGGAGGGAGCCACCACGGACCCTGGGAACTACCGCCCCATTAGCCTGACGAGCCTGGTCTTCTAGGCCATGGAACGTATAATCATGGAACTTATAAACAAAGACATTGGTAATCTCCAAACTCTGGACTCCACCCAGCTCACGTTTGTAAAAGGCAGATTATGTCTCCTAAACCTGATAACTTCTTTGAAGCAGTCACCAAAGCCGTAGAAGAGGGTAAGGTGGTTCACACAGCCTATCTAGATCTTGCCAAGGCTTTCGACACCACCCCCCACTCTGGAATTATAGATAAACTCACTAAACTAGGTATAAATCCGTATGTCACAAGATGGTTTGCCAACTGGCTCACTGACAGAACCCACACTGTGAAAGTAGCAGACTCCAAATCCGACTTCAGACCAGTGACAAGTGGAGTACCACAGGGTTCAGTCCTGGGTCCTCTCCTGTTTGGTATCTACTTCTCTGAAGTACAGGCTAACACAGAAGGTCTTTGGCTAACGAAGTTCGCAGATACTGCAAACTAGGGGCCATAATCGAAACTCCTAACGATGTGGACATCCTACAAAAGGGACATGCCTGGTGTCAGTCGTGGCCTCAAGCTCAATGCCAAAAAGTGCATTGTCATCCCCTTTGGTAAAAACTCTGTACCCATGAACTGCAACATAGGCGGGTAGTATACTTAATACCAAAAGTGTGATGAGAGACCTTGGGACACAGGTGGACAGTAGTCTCTCCTTTGATAATCACATCGCCACAGTAGTCAGGAAGTCCTTCTACGTGGCAAACTCATCACAAAAGGTTTCTGATCCAGAAAGAGAGGTCATTGTTCCCCTCTACTCATCACTCATTAGACCCAGTATAGAGTACAATGCCCCTTTTGGGTATGTACCTCACAAGACATGTACAACAACTAGAAAGGCCGCAGAAATACCTCACAAAGAGGATTGCCAGCCTCAAACAAATGCCTTACGCAGACAGTCTCAAAAAACTCCAGCTTTACTCCGTCGCATATCGCCTGCTCAGAGGTGATCTCTGCCTAACATACAAGGCTATGTCAAACCCAGAGCTGTTGGACATGCTCCACTTAAAGAAGTCCCAATCCCTCCGAGCTACACGCTGTAGGGACCTAAACCTTGTCACCGCAATAAACAGAACATGTCGGAGGGGATAGATTCCTGTCCCAGAGACTTCCCATACTCTGGAATAAACTACCTATCTATATCAAACAAAGCTCCTCATTAGTACTCCTCAAGAAAAATCTTGATGATTGGATGGGAAATAGGAAATTCACCCCGGGGATCACTTCTGTGGCTCTGCTCGACAGTGGCACAGGAAAATAATTTTCTTGGGTGGCAAAAGCCAGGGTACCTTTTTGGCTGGGCTTGTATAGGCCCTAGTACCTACCTATGACCTTACCTATGATAGATCCTACCAGCACTCCTGAATGAAGGCCTGACTGTATCTGGAGGCAGTCGGGAGGGGGGGGGCATCTATCCCTGCACCAGAGAGTGAGCCTGGCTAAATATCACAACAGATTTGTGGGTGCAGATGATAATATTCAGAGGTTATAGTATACCATTTTCCCAGCCTCCACTAGCAATGCCAAAGAAAATCACTGATGTTCCACCCAGTCAGAAGGAAGCAACTTCTCTAGGAAAAACAGAAGCTGTTGGAAAAAGTCATCCAAGTGGTCTCCCCAGACCAAAGAGTATCTGAACTTACCCAAGATTCTTCTTGTGCCAAAAAAGACAGGAAACGTGACCAATTTTGGATCTCGGCAAACTAAGTCAGCCAGTTCAATATTCACAGTTTTGGTCGCTCATGGTTCAGTCCTTTCTGCCATTTCTTCACAAGGATGACTAGATGTGCTGAGTAGATCTTCAGGATGTATACTATCACACAGTAAAATGAACAAACACTCCAGAACATGCCTACGCTTCCAGCTGGGAGTCGGTCTTTGCTAGTTCAGAGTACTGCCCTTTGATCTCACCACAGTCCCCAGGGTGTTCAAGTGCAGCTCACTTGACTGCACAGATTCTTGAGTTTCCTTATCTAGAAGACTGGATCCTGATTGCTCCAACCAGGCAACAACTATTTCAGACAAAGAGCTACTTGCTGCAGCTGTGCTCCCATTGGGGAATATCAGTCATTTGCAGCAACTCTCAATGTACATTGACTGAGTCTGGAATTTATTGGTACTGATTTGAATGCAGTCATGCAAATAGCTTCTTGTCGTCCGCCTTGAATAGACACCATACTACTTCACGTCAAGAAGATAGTTCAGAATTCTTCCCTTCTGACCACACTGGTACTTCAGGCCTCAAGTTCCATGGCAGTCACTCTTGTTCCACTGGCCAGATTCCACATGAGAATCCTTTAGTGGACCCTGGCCCACTCAGTGGTCCATTCTTCAACATCTTTATCCATGTCAGTCAAAATCATTCATGCATGCAAGAATTATCTTCTGTGGTGGATCCATTCCATTCAGATGCATGAAAGCCATCCTTTTGTTCTCCCTCAGCCCAAGACCACAGTGACCATGGATGCCTCTCAGCTCTGGTGGAAGGGGGGGGGGGCATTTTTTTTCAAAAGGGTTCAAGGCATTTGGTCCCCGAAGAGGCCAAGCCTTGTATCACTGTCCTGGAGATGAGAGCTGTCCTAGTGTTGCAGGCCTTTCAAGACACTTCCAACTGGTCCATTTGCGATTCAGATGGACAGTATGTCAGAAGTGTAGTACATCAACAAACAAGGGAGAAATGGATCTTGCCTCTTTGTCGAGAAGCTTTCAGTGTGTGGCAGTGGTGATCTCTTCCAATTGCTTTCTAATAGCAATTCACATCCTGGGGAAATCCAACATGATTGCAGACAAGCTAAGCAGGTCCGTTTTGATGCCTCACAAGTGTAGTCTGAATGTCTAAGTGGTGGAGAAAATTTTCCATCACTGGGGCCAACCATGCTGGGGTCTTTTTGTTTCTCCCCTCGGTAACAAATGCAGCAGGTTCTTTAGCGGATCCCCTCACCAGGTGAGTCACAGAGAGATGCTGTACTTCATGCTTGGCCCCATGATGTTCTTTACATTTACCCTGCATTACCCCTCGTTCCTAAATTTCTACAGGAAAGCGTCTCGATTGTAGAGCACAGTTATCCTCATTGCCCCTTACTGACCTCGTCAGATTTGGTTTCCTTTCTTTTGGCCTCATCTTCTGCATCCACCCTGGATTCTTGATCCAACTCCAGACTTCCTGACTCATCTGACAGGCATGACTCATCCCGACATAACAGTCCTCAAATTGTGATTGCATGGTTTCTCCAGTTCCGTTGATTGCTAGACAGCCCAGACTATGCTGCCTCATCTGTTGCATTTTATTATCTTCCCATAAAGCTTACACCAAAAAGATTTGCTAAAGTAAATGGAAAAGATTTGATGTTAAGTTGTCCAATCTCGCCTTCGTCCTTGCTGGATGGTTTCAGAGCCAATCCTCTGCTCCGACTCGGCCACTTACTGTTGCTCGAGAGCTCTTTACTGGCTCGATGCTACCCCTTATCCCAGAATGCCCAGCTCCAGCTACCCAGGTCTCATTTGCCACTTCAGCTGCGAGGTTGCGATCAATACTGGCTCAGGCTTAGTATAATTTTTTTTTCTCTTTTAAACTCAAATATTGAGCTTAAAATTCAATATAATTCTTTGGTAGTAGTTTGTAAGTTTCTTTTATTGTAAACCCCCTTATCTCTTCCTTGTGCTTTACTTTGGTGCTGTGTTGGCAGTCGTCCCTTAGTTGCTAGGCCTTCTGTTATTCCCTGAACTCATTTAACTAAGAGTTCTCCCCCCCCCCTTAAGGACAGCCATTTAAGTTAGAGGCTCTCCTTTAAGAATTTTATTAATTTTTAGTTTTTTCTGTTGTAGTTTGACTTTTACTAAAATGTCTAAGGAATTTAAAACCACTGGTTTTAAAAAGTGTGACTCATGCTTTTCAGAAGATGTCTCTGACAGATGGGCACACTAGTTGTGTTTATTGCTTGGGGGTTCTGCACCTGCAGGACTTTTGTGCTATTTGTCATGCATTTAGTCCAAGGGTCCTGCAGCAGCGGAAAAACAAGCTTATCCTCCGTGGATTATTAAAATAGGATTCTCCGCCTAAAGCATCTCAGTCATTGAAACCTTTGAAACCAGTCAAGCCGTCCGCTCCATGTTTTAAGCCGACCTGTAAGCTTGACAAACCAAGTGTGTCGGTGCTGGCTGGCACCAACAAGACTACCCCTCCGTTGGCTCCAACTGTTACTTTGGAGCCAAAAAACAGCTAGGTCTCCTTCTTTGGAGCTGATTTCGCTTGGTACCACAGTTACCATTACTTCAAAGCAAGTCCAATCATCGCTCATCTTCCCACTCCTCTCGATCCTTGCGCTTATCGGATCAGGATGTGAAGAGTGTGGTTAGTAGGTTACTTAAGTCACAGGCCCTTGCTAAAATGCTTTCGAGCCCACCTCCGCAGGCATCGGCTTCATCCGCTTCGATTTCTCCTCTGACTATACTTGGTTCGGAGACTGAGTCCATGGATGCTCTGATAGTGGTTCCTTCGGCTCCGATGACGTCCTCATCGGCTCCGACGTTGGCTCCAATTACCTCTATTCTTCCTCCCATCGAGGTATCTGGGCACTGAAGCTCTCACGTTGGCTGCGATGGGGGAAGTGGCATCAGACCCTTGTCCGACCCTGCTTTCCCTCTCTGAGCGTCGGCTCCCACATTGGCCTCAGAGCCGTCGCCCTCGGCACTGGGTGGTATTCCTGTCTCTTCGGAGCTGGAGCCATCCTTGTGTCGAGACCGTGATGCTTTCGAGGTCATGCAGAGAGTGCTGTCCCCACAGATGGCTCCACTATCGGTTCCCTTGGTGCCTGTGACAACCTCTGCTCCTCCTCCAGCCCCAAAGCGTAGGGAACCTGTGCCCCAGGACACCCCATTGGGTGGAACCATCTTCTTCCGAAGCCTCCCCAGAGCATTCTGAGCAGGCTTCCCAGAAGAAAAAGTGCAGGAGGAAGCACCTAGACTCCCCTGAGTCTGTCACCTCAGATACAGACCTGGATGAATCGGAGGGGTCCCCAAGGTCCCCCTCTGAAGATGTTTCTTTTTCGGACATCATTGAGATTCTCAGGTAGGGATGTAGCTGGACTTCCCTAGCCCCCCTCCGTGGACGAGTCTGTATACCTGGACACATTTGGTTCCCGACCTTCCACCTCCTGGGTGTGTCTGCCTTTTGATCCACTCATGTCTGTAGTGTCTCGAAAGGCTTGGTCAGCTCCAGATTCCATGGAACCTGTCCTGAGAAGACCCGATAAATTCATCACAGCTCCCCAAGTCAAACAGTTCTTAACTAAAGGTGTCCCAGTTGATGCCATGGTGGTAGCAGCAGCCACAAAGAGAGAGTTAGCTGAAACCTTATCTGTCCATCCACCAAATTAAGACTCTCGTACGATGGAAAGATATGGGAAGCGAATGTTTTCATCAGCCACCCTCTTTCTTAGGTCCGTGAACTATCTTTCCCATTTTACTAGTCTTCAGAGGGATCTCCTAAAAGAGCTTGGAGATATCCCACAGCTGAGGGAGCTTCAGCCAAGGTAGCTACCCAGCTTATGACTCTTAATTCAGTAGGCAACTCCTCCATGAGGTTTATTTCATATGCAGCCGATGGAGCGAGTATAGCTGCAGGAAAAGGAGTAGCTCTTAGGAGACATTCTTGGCTGCTGCAGCTGTGTCAGTTTGCGGAACCTTTCAGAGCGTCCTTCACCAGTACCCCCTTTGGCTCCTCTCTATTTAGGCCTCAGGTGAAAGACACGCTCACCAGGTGCCAGCAGGAAGGCAAGACGCTCTCTGATGTCTGAGTCCGTTTTTCCACTCTTACCAGACCATACCCAAAAGTTCAGAAGGCTGGAAAGATGTGGTTTTGAAAATCCCAGGGACCCTTGCCTGATGCACGTGGTGAATTTTCCCCCAGGGGCAGAGGGGGAAATAACAATGGCAGATGCCGCCCTCGTGGCAGAGGGGGTCTGCAAAATCAGGGTGACCGAGTGATGTTCTCTTCCAAACCCTATCAACATCCCTGAAGGGATGCCGGACTGCTCAATTCTGGAGGCAGTCAGGGGAAGGCTTTCATTGTACCCAACCGCCTGGCAAAATATTACAAAAGACAAATGGGTACTAGCCATTATATCCGGAGGTTACAAGATTCCCTTTCATCAACCCCCTTTTGTTTAAAAAAAAATCCATCCCAGATGTTCCACCCAATCTAAGGGATCAGGCAGTCACAGAAATTTCAAGACTGCTAGAAAAAAGAGCCATCCAGGAAGTCCCTGCAGACCTAGTAGGATCCAGAACTTTCTCAAGATTCTTTTTAGTGCCAAAAAAGACAGGGGACTGAAGACCAATTCTGGATCTCAGCAGGTTAAACAAATTTGTACAAAAAGAAAAGTTCCGGATGGTAACACCACAGTCCATTCTCCCTCTTCTGGGTCAGGACAATTGGATGTGCTCCATAGATCTTCAGGATGTATACTGTCATATAAAAATGGACAGACTGTCCCGGAGATTTCTATGCTTCCGGCTAAGGACCAGTCATTACCAATTCAGAGCTCTGCCCTTTGGTCTCACCACAGCCTCCAGGGTGTTCACCAAATGCATGGCAGTATTCACGGCTCACCTGAGACATCAAGGATTCCAGGTGTTTCCTTATCTGGACGACTGGCTCCTCACTGCTACCACCAGGCAACAACTTATAGAAGCACGAGATTACACCATCACATCCTGTGCTCAACTAGGCAGCACAATAAACTTTGAAAAATCGGCCTTGTTGCCCTGTCAATCTATTACATACATAGGAGCAGAACTAAACACAAGAAATATTATTGTAAAATTGCCAAAGGAAAGAGTTTCCATTATTCGAAAACGGGTGTCACTTCTCCTGAGGAGCAAAAGAATTCAAGTCAAATATATTCAAGTTCCAAGGTCCATGGCAGCAGCCATTCTTCTAGTTCCCGTAGCACGCTTTCACATGAGAATCCTTCTGTGGCTTCTTTTCACACAATGGTCCTTCCAGGAATTACCCATGTCTCACATGATGCCAAATACGGAATCTTGCAAAAGACACCTTTCCTGGTGGATGGTCTCCCCACTAGTTTCTCAGGGCAGACCTTTCATGGAACCCCATCCGGTTGCCACAGTGACCACGGACGCTTCCCTGATAGGGTGGGGGGGGGGCATGATCTAGGGAAGACTGTCCAAGGCACTTGGCAACCTCACGAGTTCCACTTGAACATCACCGTCCTGGAAATGAGAGCGGTGCTCCTAGCGTTGCATGCTCTTCAAGACTCTCTCCCTGCCGACACTGTTGCAATACAGACGGGACAGTATGTCAGTGGTTTGGTACATCAACAAACAGGGTGGAACCAGATCTTACCCCTTGTGCTGAGAGGCCCTCAGACTGTTGCAATGGGCGATTTCCTCCCAACGTTTTCTGATAGCAACACATATCCCTGGGACATCCAATGTAATAGCACAGGCTCAGCAGGGCTATCCTCATGCCTCACGAGTGGTCTCTGAAACAGTAAATTGTGGATGTTATTTTCTGCAAATGGGGCCAGCCTTGCTGCGATTTCTTTACCTCTCCCCTCAACAACAAGTGCAGCAGCTACTTCTCCCTTGATGTTCATCGTGCATACAGCTGCAGTCATAACAGATGGGTTCTCCTGCCGTCAGGCGGGTCCTCGGTCGGCCGAATTCCAAAGTCTAGGTCCGGCGTCGGTTGTCATCGCTTCTTCCCTGACATCATTGCGACAGGGGTATAAAAGAACCAGCCAACGCCATTTTCTCCAGTCTTTCTTGCCGCGCAGTGCCCGAAGCAGAAGCAGTTCGCAAGTGCCGGTCGGCCAGCTACTGAAATTACAAAAATTTTGCAACCGAAGTCTTCTTGAAAGCTAAGTACCCCGTTGGGGAAACTTTTCTTGCCTCAGACCGATGTCAGACAAAGTTAATAATTGTATTTCATGTGGGAAGCAAATACTGCATAAGGATTTTCATTCTCTCTGTATTCCTTGTTTAGGCCCAGACCACGACGTCTCGGTCTGTCGTTTTTGTGCTACATTCAACAAACGCACCATTAAGCGTCGGGCGGAGTTCGCCCAGCATTATTTTGGCAAAAAATGTAACTATATTATGTCGTCGGATAATCCGACTCCAGTTTTGTCTAAAAAGCACAAAGATAAGGACCGACACACGAGGTCCGCGGCCTCTACCGACACCACGCCAAAGCCGACTACAGGTGGTCCGGTTCTCAGCGAGGCGCCTACGCAGCCCCTGACTACCGACGACACTTCATTGGCGGTGTCTTCTGTGCCCGAGGTCGCAGGCTCCTCGGCCCACACCCTGACTACAGATACCGAAGCCACTCTTGGTGGTGAATCTCAAAATGTAGACAGGTCTGCCTTTTCTCAAGGTGTCTTCAGACCTTCCTCTTCTTTTTCCATCAAGGCTTTCACTAAGTCTAAAGCAGCCATGCATTCGAAGAGACAAGCTACACAGGGCCCATCTCCAGGCCCCATGCCTAAAAAACAGATGCTTAAAATGGCTGAGGATTTAATTACTCTTATAAGGGGTTCTCAAACCCCCCCACCGGACAAAAGGCCCAGAGTGGAGGAAGAATCCCCCTCCTCCGATCAGGCCTCCATTATATCAGAGCACACTGATGAACAGGAACATTCTTACTCCCCTTTTGAAGATTCTGATGCAGAGGAGTCCATTCCCTCTGTATCCCCCCCAGAGGATTACTCATTTGGGGAAACTTTGCATACCTTAAGGGAACACTTCCACTGGGAAGGCCAAGAGTACTCAGATTCCAAGAAAAGGCTTAGGGATTTTCTCTTGCTACCTCAACACAGGCCTCTGGCTATACCTCCTGTCTTGGACATACTAGATGATGTGTACTCGGAGGCCTGCCTTAACCCGGATTCTTTACCTCCAGCCCCAGTCAAGCCCGACAGGTACTACCGGGTTCCTGACTCACACCAATTTCTATACAAAAGCCATGCGGCTGACCCAGAAACTATCTCACAGGGCCCCAAGGGAATTAAGGCCTCCACTGCTAAAAATCCATTACCCTCCGAGAGAGATTCCAGATCCTTAGAAAGGTGGGGAAAAAAGGTATATACCTCGGCCACCTTAACCATGAGGGCATTAAACTGCCAGTTCCATATGCTAAAGTGCCAACAGTTTCTGTTATCACAATTGAGAAGTAAAATGTCACAACCTGAACAGCCAGACTTGAAGGAGTTGCAGGATTTGATACATAGTGAAGAACAAGTGGGTAAACATACCTTGCAATGTGGTTTTGATGCTCTAGAGGCCTCATGTAGAGCTGCTGTTACAGGATCGGTCATACGTAGACATGCCTGGCTCACGGAACAAACCTTACCAGATCATGTCAAAGCTAAATTACTAGATGCCCCTCTACAAAAGGATGTATTATTTGGTGCTAATGCTGAGGAGGTATTAAAGAAAATGGAGGAAAAGGCTAAATCAATGCAAACAGTGAAAGATTTTCTACAGGTACAACCCCCACGTTTCAGTAGAAATTGGCCTTCCAAAAATTGGTCCTTTCCAGCCACGGACAGACCCCAAAGAGGTAGATACAGGCGCCCGAGGGGCAGATGGCAATCCCAAGGATAGTTTAGAGGCAGACAATGGCAAGCTCCTACACAAAGAGGTGGTGAGGATAGTTCACAGCCATTCAGAAAGCAAGCCTAATGACTTTCCCCTTTGCATGCCAAGCAAGGCTCAAATGGCAGCACCTTTAGGCGGAAAACTGGCATTATTTTCAAAAAATTGGCATATTGTCACAAAAGACAAATGGATCCTGGACATTATAAACAGAGGCTACAGATTCCATTTTCACACCCTTCCAAAATGAGAGGCATGCCAAACCTGCCACACAGTCAAAGGGCAGAGGCACAAAGACAAATTTCAGATCTCATGGACATGAAAGCTATTCAAGAGGTACCTACTCACGAACAAGGTCAAGGTTTTTATTCCAGATTATTCCTGGTACCAAGGAAGGGAAAAGATTGGAGACTATTTGGACCTATCCATCCTAAACACATTTTTACTTGTACCAAAATTCAAGATGGTCACTTTACAGCAGCTTCTTCCCATGCTGGGCAGGGAGTCTTGGCTGGTAACGTTGGACCTCAAGGAGGCATACCTGCATGTCCCAATCAGACAAAATTGCAGAAGATACCTCAGATTTCTTGCAGGTTCAACCCATTATCAATTCTTTGCATTGTCCTTTGGCTTATCTACTGCGCCCAGAGTATTCACGAAATGCCTGGCATCAGTAATTGCCTACTGCAGACTTCAAGGGATACAAATATACCCCTATTTGGACGACTACCTGATCCAAGCGGACAGCAAGCACATACTTCTGAAACATCTGGCTTATGTAATAATGTTGAATTCTCTGGGATACACAGTCAACAAAAAGAAATCAAGGTTAATACCCTCTTGGAGAATAATTTTCCTGGGTGCCAACTTGGACACAAACACCCAGATGGCCTACCTCACGCCAGAGAAGCAGGGGCAACTAACTCAATACTTGAGAACACTAGCAAATTTCACCAGGCTGACTGCAAAGAAAATCCTGCAGGCTCTGGGATTCATGGCATCTTGCATCCTACTAATCCCATGTGCAAAGCTGCATATGAGGAAACTTCAATGGTACCTGAAAAACCTATGGTCTCAACACAGCCACAGTTTGGAAACAATAATACCACTAATTCCATGTCTTCAAAAGGAATTTCTGTGGTGGGCTCAAGCATGCCAAACAAACACAGGTCTCCCATTCAGCAAGCCTCAAGCAAATAAAGTCATCACAACAGACGCCTCGGACTACGCCTGGGGGGCGCACATGACAGATCGGTGCATTCAGGGCAAATGGTCCCAAAAAGAAAAGCACCTTCACATCAATCAAAAGGAAATGCTAGCAGTAATAAATGCTATTATAGCTTTCAAAGACCTTCTGCATCCAGGTTAATTATTGATAAGGACAGACAACACCACAGTAATGTGGTACATAAACAAACAAGGAGGAGCCCATTCATACCCCCTATGCAGGCTGGCCATGTCACTTTGGAACTTGGCTCTAGACTTACAAATCGAACTTCAAGCACAGTACTTGCCAGGCAAGGAAAACACGCTGGCAGACAACCTAAGCAGAAATATGACCGATCCACACGAATGGAAGTTGCATCCTCAAGTTTTTACAGAGATAATTCAGGCATGGGGAAGGCCAGACATAGATCTCTTTGCCTCCCACAAAAATCACCAATTGACAAAATTCTGCTCAAGGATTTTTCATCCAAAGGCCTGGACAGTGGACGCTCTCTCTTTCAGTTGGACAACAATGACAGTTTATGCCTTCCCACCTCTTCCTCTGCTGCCCAAAGTTCTATTAAAAACCAGAGCAGACAGACCAAAGACTATTCTCATTGCTCCAGACTGGCCAAGACAACACTGGTACCCACTCCTGAGGAGCCTGACACATTCCCCACCATGGACCCTGCCTCTAATGCCTCTTCTTCTGACTCAGCACAGCTTCAAAACTCTTCACAGTCAGCTGAAAACACTCAATCTGGCCGCATGGAAGATTCCTTAACATCACAACAGACCCTACTCTCCAAGTAGGTGCAGGATGTCATTTTGGAGGCCAGAAGGCAGTCTACTAGAAAAGCTTACTCTGCAAAATGGAAACGGTTTTGTGCCTGGAATGAGAAAAAGGGCCAGAATCCTGGAAAACTGAATTTACCTCGAATATTACAGTATTTAGCTGAGCTGCTAAGCAGTGGACTTTCATTCTCCTCCATCAAAATCCATGCCTCAGCCGTTTCTGCAGAATACAACACTGATCCACCTTTATTCTCTCACCCACTCTTAAGACAGTTCCTCAGAGGGGCTAAGAATATGAAGCCCCCCAAGGAAACAACCAATACCTGCTTGGGATCTCAATTTCATTCTAGAAAAGCTGACCTTGCCTCCTTTTGAGCCAGCTGCCTCAACAGATTTGCAATATTTGTCCTGGAAAACAGCTTTCCTTCTGGCTATTATTTCAGCTCATAGGGTATCGGAACTACAAGCCCTCATGGCTGTGCAGCCTTTTATCATCTTCCATCAGGACAGAGTTTCCTTACGAACCAACCCGTCCTTTATGCAAAAAGTGGTATCCAGGATAGCTTTGAATCAGGCTATACACTTACCTACCTTTTATCATAATCCTCAAAACAAAGGGGAGAAATTACTACATTTCTTGGACATCCACAGACAACTGCGTTATTATCTGGACAGAACAAAGCCTTTCAGAAAATCAGAACAGCTCTTTGTGTCCTATGCTATAGGAGCTCAAGGGAAGCCAATTTCCAAACAGACAATCTCAAAATGGATAGCCCACTGCATACGCTTTTGTTATTCTTTTCATGGCAAGACTGTACCTACAGGCATCAGATCTCACTCCACAAGGGCCACAGCTACCTCTGCAGCTTTCCTCAGAGGAGTTCCTACCAAAGATATTTTGGAAGCAGCCACTTGTAGTTCTGTGCATACCTTCTCCAAGCACTACCACCTTCCATTATACTCCAAATCTAGAGCAGGCTTTGCCACTGCAGTCTTGCAGGGCATCCTGGCTCCTCCTAGTTCCACCTAGTGCCTACCACCCCTTTCTTAGCTTTGGGATTCTACCCATCTGTTATGACTGCAGCTGTATGCACGATGAACATAGTACAGTTTTGTACCTACCATAAATGTAGATGTTCGAGTGCTAATACAGCTGCAGTCCAGGTTTCCCTCCCTCCTTCCCCTCTTGGGACAGGCCTATTGGCTAACACCTCCTCATACAACCTGATTGGGGTATTCATTTATGGTGTATTTGCTTGCACTACTGTATTTTGATTATATGGCATTGCTTTATTACACAAATTTATGTATTGCCGTCCTTCTGGGGGCACCTGACATCTGGGGCAAGAAAAACTGAAGAAAATGGCGACGGCTGGTTCTTTTATACCCCCTGTCGCACTGACGTCAGGGAAGAAGCGACGACAACCGACGCCAGACCTAGACTTTGGAATTCGGCCGACCGAGGACCCGCCTGACGGCAGGAGAACCCATCTGTTATGACTGCAGCTGTATTAGCACTCGAACATCTACATTTATGGTAGGTACAAAACTGTACTTTCCTCCTCCAGGTCAGACACCCAGGGACGCTCTAGTCCACGATTGGCCTCAGGAACTCCTTTATGCATTTCCCTCCTTCCCCATAATTTCAAAAGTCATTCAGAAAGCAAAATCGTTAGGTTGCAAAATGATCCTTATTGCCCCCTATTGACCTCGACAGATTTGGTTTCTGTTCCTTCACCCCCACCTTTTAGCCCAGCCTTGGATTTCGGATCCAGTACCAGACCTCTTGATTCATCAGTCAGGTGGGCTACACCATTCCCTCCAATCTCTCAAGCTCACAGCTTGGTTACTCCACTTCCAATCCTAGCCAGGCTCCCCAATATTTCCCCAGCAGTGCGTGATATTATTGTTTCCTCCCATAAGATAAATACAAGGAAAGTCTATGCTAGCAAATGGAAAACATTCTTTTACTGGGCAGAATCCAGGAATTTAGATCCTTTTGCAGCTCCTGTACATGAGATTTTGGACTTCCTAGCAGAACTGTTTCATTCTGGTGCAGCGACTGCTACCATCAGAGTACAACGGGCTGCCATTTCAAATTTTCATGTCGGAATTTCTAACTGCAGCATAATGTGTCTCAAACTCTGTAAGGCCTTCATGAGAGGTACATCTCTACTTAGACCCCCAGTGAAAGAGCCACTTCCACCATGGGATCTCAGTTTGGTTCTTGCCTCCTTGATACCTCCACCCTTTGAACCAGCAACATCATGTTCCTTGAAGTTTCTCTCTTGGAAAACTCTTTTCTTGGTCGCTATTACTTCTGCCAGATGTGTTGCAGAACTTCATGCACTACTTCACAGAGGATTACTGGCCTCAAACAAATGCCCTACACTGACCGCCTCAAAAAACTCCAGCTTTACTCTGTAGCAGATTGCGTACTCTGAGGTGATCTCTGCCTAACATGTAAAGCTATGTTAAGCCCAGAGTTGTTGGACATGCTACACCTAAAGAAATCCCAAGTCCTCTGAGCTACACGCTCTAGGGACCTAAACCTTGCCACCACAATAAACAGGACATGCTGGAGGGATAGATTCCTGACCCCAGCGACTTCCCATACTCTGGAACAAGCTACCCATCTATGTCAAGCAAAGTTCTTCATTAGCACTCTTCAAGAAAAATCTTGATGAGTGGATGGGAAATAGGAAATACACCCCGGGGATCACTTCTGTGTCGCTGCTTTTCAGTGGCACAGGAAAATAACTTTCTTGGGTGGCGTAAGCCAGGGAGCCTTGTTGGCTAGGCTTACGTAGGCCCTTGGGCTGATAGCCTAGTACCTACGAACCTATGTGTTCGCCCTCCATACCTAGTTTTTCACAAAGACAGGGTTTCCCTGAGAACTAACCCATCTTTTCTACCTAAAGTTTGTTCAGACCACAATTTGAATCAATCCATTGAACTCCCTGTCTTTTTCCCTAATCATTACAACAAGGCAGAATACAGATTACACCAATTGGATGTGCATAGACAACTGCATTTTTGTCTCCATAGAGCTAAAGAAATGAGAAAATCAGATCAGTTGTTCCTTTCATTTGCTAACAAGAAATGAGGCCTTCCAGTTTCTAAAGTAACCTTGTCAAAATGGTTATCGGACACCATAGTCCATACCTACCACTTGCGACAAAAAGTTCTTCCAACAAAACCCAAAGGTCATTCAACCAGGTCAGTAGCTACTTCGATAGCATTTCAATCTAGATTGCCCATAGATTCAGTTTGTGCAACAGCTACTTGAGCAGACCCTCATACATTCATTTCTCATTACAAAGTAGATGTGGTCTCCCTTGGCAGAGCTTCCTTTGGTTCTGAAGAGTCTGTTCCAATGAGCCATCCAGGATTGAGATGCTAGGGACGCTGTCCCATCCAGCAAGAATGAAGGCGAGATTGGACAACTTAACATAAAGAAGTTATGTACCTACCATAAATAACGTTCCATGTTAGTTGTCCATCTCGCCTTCCTACTTGCGTCCCTCCCTCCTTCCCCCTTCCTTGAGGATTGTGAGGAGTTTCTCAATGGTTTCACTGGCTAATTTGTTTTATTAGTTGCTTCTCAACCAAGTCATGACAATTAACTGTATATCCAGGTTTATTAATGGATTATCTTCTATAATTGTGTCTAGTGTGAGCCATCTCAAACGAGATCTGGATAACTGGTGCTGGGCATTCTGGGTAAGGGGTAGCCTCAGCCCAGTAAAGAGCTCTCGAGGTATAGTAAGTGGCCGAGTCAGAGCAGAGGATCAGCTCCGCACCCATCCAGCAAGAAGGAAGGTGAGATGAAGGACAACTAACATGGAATGGTTATGGTAGGTACATAACTTCTTTTTCTTCTCCTAATAAAAACTTGGACCTCTTTTCAGCACAGATTTCAAATGTCCTTGATTACTTGGCTACAAATTTCAGAGAAGGTGCTAGTTTTTCAACTGTTAAAGTTCAATTAGCAGTTATCTCCAACTTTCATCTGGGGGTAAATAATTCCACCTTGGCTTTCTCTAAACTTTGCAAAGCTTTTCTAAGAGGAACTTTTTTTTTTACTTAGACCCCCATTAAAAAATCCTACTCCTTCTCAGGATTTAAATGTGCTTCTTGCCTTGACTTAGTCTCCCTTTGAACCTCAGCTAAATCTGACCTAAAATGTTTGACTTGGAAAACTATTTTAGTTGCTATTACATCTGCCGGAAGAGTATCCAAACTTCAGACTTTGTCTTCTAAACCTCCATACTTAGTTTTGCACAAGGATAGGGTATCTGTACAGACTAATCCATCCTTTTTACCAGAGGTGTTCTTTGAGTCTAATATTGAACAGGTCATTAATCTCCCAGTTTTCTTTCCAAACTTCTCGACAAAGGTGAGTACATGTTGCATTTATTGGATGTGCACAGACAACTACATTTCTGTCTCCACAGAACTAAGGATTTAAGAAAATCTGAACAATTGTTTTTCCTTTTCTGATTCCAAGCTAGGCAAACCAGTATTTAAAGTTACTTTGGCCATATGGTTAACTGATTACATTACCTTTGTTTATCAAAAAGTAGATTTGCCTTGACCTAAACCACATAGAACTCACTCTACAAGCTCTATGGCAACCTCTTCAGCCTTTTTGTCAAGAAATTCCTTAGATGAGATTTGTGCAGCTGCAACTTGGGATAATCGTCATACCTTTATTGCTCATCACAAATTGGATCTGGTCTCTAGGGGGAAGAGCGGTGGTGCTCTGGAATATCCTTCCATTGGGTTTCCCCTGGATTTTAGGTAGCTGGGGACTCTGTCACAACAGTCGAGGAATGAATGAAGATGACATCATCAGATTAAAAAGTTATGTACTTACCGTAACATTCCGTCTCTGTTGTCCATTTTCATTCTTCCTCAACCCCCCCCCCCCCACACTTATCCCCTCCTTATTTTACTTCTGGAGGGAACGAATAGTATTTTAGGAACCTCTGTTCCTTGTTTGAGCTCCAGCTTCTGTTCTTTTCTCAGTTCCCATTATTCTGTTAGCTCTAACAGGCAGCAAACTAGGTCTGGGATATGCTAGTTACATGGAGAATTATGGGTAAAGGGAGGAGCTTGAGAGTTCATGAATCCTACGATCTGGAAGAAGAGGCAGAATTGTATTCAAACCCAACAGTTGAAGAATGAAAATGGACAACACAGACGGGACGTTAATAGTAAGTACATAACTTTTTTTTTATTTTACCTACCTTGTATGTTCTTTTCCATGGTTAGTCTGTGCATATCTCAAGTCTGCATTCCATGGATCCTTGGAAAGTGAATGAATTACTAACTTATAATTATTGTTAGAAGCTTTTTTCAGTTTTCCTGTTGCCAGTGATTCACTTTTTGCAGTCAATGCCAGAGTTATGTCATCTGCATATTGGCTTACACTTGTTGACAGTTTACTATTTCATACTTAAATGTTGAGTTATGATTGTGGTTGGTAAGTTCTTTTATGACAAGTAACTGCATTTTTTCATTATTTTATCTTTTCATATCTGTTTTAAAAAGAGGAAAGTAGGCAACTAGGAGAAACGGGATAAGGTTGAATTCAACAGAGGTGGAGCATCGGATAAAGCAACAAAAGATTAATAAAAGTAAGAACTACAGTTCCAAACAGGGTATTAATTTTTAGGTAACCCCCCCCCCCAAAAAAAAAGCAGAGTCATGTCAAAAGTGCCAGTGTAGTCTGTCAGATTGGTGAAACAAAGATGAAACCAAGACTGACCCAGGTGCTGGCAAGGAATAGTGGGAGTGAGTGTCCCAAAACCAGACTTTACCCAATTTTCAATGAGGGATGTCAGCTTGGTGTGTTACAGTGCCAATGCTAAGTGGAAACTTGAGGATGTAACAGACTGCACAAGGACCAGTATGTGCTTCACATGCAGAATGGGTAGTATGTAGAAGACGGGACTAGGCTGCTGTTCAGAAGTGTGCAAATTCCCTTGGTGCTGTCATTCAGGGTTGGATGCATTGGGCTGTGCACAGAGACTCCATAGGTCAAGGGGGAAAAGGATCCCACTTTTTATGGCTGCTTGGATGTTGCTGTTTCCACCACACTGCTGCCCATTCTAGCATCCATAGAGGTGTGATAAAGGAAACTGCACATGGAATGCAGAGACTAGGTGGTCAGCAGGCATGGGTAAAATGACAGGAGGAAAAGTGCCAATATTTCCTCTCTGATCTCTATTTTGCCAGAAAGTAAATGCTTGGCACACCAGCTTTTCTTATTTGTATTACTATCCCTTGTAATCTTTTTGTGTCCATTGCTCAGAATGGTGGATAAACCTAGTACTCCATTAATATTTAATGAAACTAAGCTCACCTTAACTACAGCTACTTCAGTTCCTATGTTAGTGCAATCCTTCCTTTGACTTTTAAGATCTTTGCAAGGGATTATTTAATACAGTGTGGGAGATGGCAGTGAAGCAAGGAATTGCATCTACATTTAGTCAGACTGAGGTTTACAGCTTGAACATCAATCTAGATCTTTAGTTACCTGTAAAGTTTGCAGAAGGCATAAGTAAAGGCAGCAAAGTATTTTTCCTGATTCATCCAGTGAATATGAGAACTTTTCATCTGATGCAGATGTCATTATTGACAATTCTGATAAGTTGAATTTTTAGTCTTGAGTCTCATTCACAAGCTTTTTCTTTTGTGAAAATTTAACATTTTATGAGAGCATTAATTTGTCCAAGTAACTTTTCTCCTGATACAAAGACACAGAGATTTTCTCAGTCATTGGAAATGCCACCACTTTTTGCTACATTTTCAGGACATTTTTGAAAACAAATAGCATTATCCAGAATGTCCAGACTCTTGGACCCAAGCCCTAAAAAAGCTTTAGATAAGTAAAGAAAATAAAGCAGATGCTTATTTGTTCCATAACTTCTTAACTTCAGTAGATACGCTCTGCTCTATTTGTAATTTTGCCATTTGATAAACTTATCAACTGGATACATCAGGAAAATGCATATACATTAGAACCTTGGAGGTTAGGGCATTGCATTATTTACAACACATGGTTTCTTGTTGGCGCTCCATTTGAGTACAAATGCAAGAAAATTAAAGATATTTTCCAAGAAACAATTGTGCTAGTATCGTAAAAGGTTTACTAGCTACTGTGGACAGATGTTGGAGCTCAAACATTAAAATGTGCATATGGCGTTTGAGGTGCACTGATGTGATTTATCAGTTTTAAAACACTGTTGGCCAGCAGAAACGTGTAGTAACAAAAGTATATGAAACCAAGTAATTGCTGATATATAGTTTATTAGAAAATATTCAGACCGGTTTCGGCATTTACATTTTAGCCTTCATCAGTGACATACAGCAAAAAACAAAGGCACATATCTAATGAATATTTATACAAATAACTAACCAATGAGATCAGTGGAATGTTCCTGCATAGGAAGCCGATGACTAATGCAAAAACATAATATTAGGAAAAAACAAATATATGGAAAAGACTGGTTTATAAAAACCATATACATATATGAAAAAACTGTATGTATAAAAAACAATATAAGTTACAAATCATATATAATAATCCATATATATGAAAAACACACAGTGTGTCCATGGGTTCAACACATAACATCCAATAATAAAATGACCAAAAAGACAGCAAGATATACAAATGTATAATAAATAAAGCATATTGAATGACTAGTATAGATGTTCCCAATAAATATGTGGTTGTTGGTAAATAAATAAGATTGTCGAACAGATACTGGGAGTTGTACAGGAACCTGAAAAACATAAATATAAAAAAGATTATATTTTATGTTACTAAATAAACAATAATTAAAAATAATTATATATATGCACATTTTTTACCTGGTCATTGGATATGACATAAAATAATGATCATAAATGATCATTCAAACCTGGTGGAAAAAGTGCTCCCAGTGTCGTTATCCAATATCTTTCTTTGTGATTGAGAATACTATGCCATCCTTGAGTGTTGTTACGATCTCCAATAATTCGATCAATAATCATGAATGTAAACTTGGCTGTGGAATGCTTCATAGTATGTCGAAAAAGAGCATTGTGCTCTTTCTTATTTCTGATATCGCTCCTATGTTCATTAATACGTGTTCTCAATTGTCTGGATGTCTGGCCTACGTAAAATGCAGAGCAGTGACAGGTGGCCAAATACACCACCCAACTGCTCCTGCAATTACCAAATATCTTGCAGTCAAATACTCTGCTGGAATTCTGACTTGAAAAATGTTTAGACTTACATATTTGTTGGCAAGACCCACAGTGTCCACATGCAAAGGTTCCCAACAATTTGTCTCCAGATATTGTGAGTTGTTGATATATAGCCCCACCACTTTCTTTGTGTTTAAAATGACTAAACAATGAGCCCAGGGTCTTACCTCTTCTATAACTAAATTGGCACTGGGATCCCAATATTGGTCTAAGTTGGTCATTGGCCATTAAGATGTTCCAATGTTTGTTAACAATGCTACGAATAGCATTCTGATTTCTACCATACGCTGTCACCAATCTAATAGAGGATGCAGAAGGTTCCCTGTTCTCAGTTTGATATTGCAATAATGTATTTCTATCCAGATTGTTAGTCCAATCCCAGACCTTAACTAAAATTGGCCACCTGTCACTTTTCTGCTTTTTACGTAGGCCAGACATCCAGACAATTGAGAACACGTATTAATGAACATAGGAGCGATATCAGAAATAAGAAAGAGCACAATGCTCTTTTTCGACATACTATGAAGCATTCCACAGCCAAGTTTACATTCATGATTATTGATCGAATTATTGGAGATCGTAACAACACTCAAGGATGGCATAGTATTCTCAATCACAAAGAAAGATATTGGATAACGACACTGGGAGCACTTTTTCCACCAGGTTTGAATGATCATTTATGATCATTATTTTATGTCATATCCAATGACCAGGTAAAAAATGTGCATATATATAATTATTTTTAATTATTGTTTATTTAGTAACATAAAATATAATCTTTTTTATATTTATGTTTTTCAGGTTCCTGTACAACTCCCAGTATCTGTTCGACAATCTTATTTATTTACCAACAACCACATATTTATTGGGAACATCTATACTAGTCATTCAATATGCTTTATTTATTATACATTTGTATATCTTGCTGTCTTTTTGGTCATTTTATTATTGGATGTTATGTGTTGAACCTATGGACACACTGTGTGTTTTTCATATATAATGGATCATTATATATGATTTGTAACTTATATTGTTTTTGATACATATAGTTTTTTCATATATGTATATGGTTTTTATAAACCAGTCTTTTCCATATATTTGTTTTTCCTAATATTATGTTTTTGCATTAGTCATCGGCTTCCTATGCAGGAACATTCCACTGATCTCCTTGGTTAGTTATTTGTATAAATATTCATTAGATATGTGCCTTTGTTTTTTGCTGTATGTCACTGATGAAGGCTAAAATGTAAATGCCGAAACCGGTCTGAATATTTTCTAATAAACTATATATCAGCAATTACTTGGTTTCATATACTTTTGTTACTACACGTTTCTGCTGGCCAACAGTGTTTTATTGGTATATTCCGGCCGTGCAGTGCTTACGTGCATGGCATAGTGTTTGAATTTATCAGTTTTAGCCATTGTATGGAGTTTACCTTTGTAAATTGTCAACACTACAGCACAGTAAACCAAAAGGAGTAAAACCAGATTTGCAGTACACACACACACACACACACACACACACACACACACACACACACACACACCCCTACTGTTGTGTGTAGCCTATATAACTACATGTATATAAAAGTTCACATGTTAATAATTTATCAAATATGAACAAATTCCAAAAAGCAAAATAGTTTGGGATGTTGATTTGACTGTGAAGATTACAGATAACTGAATTTTGTGCGTCAGTTGTGGATATGGAAGATGTCTACCTTACCATTCCAGGGAGAGATTCTCAGGGAAAAACTCGGACTCTAAGTAGGAAGTAAATAGTTTAGTACCTTAAGCAGTAGGTAAACAAGGCAAAACAAATCATTTCCATATTAATTTACAAATGAATTGCCACAAAACACTTAACGTCCAAAAATTTATTTTTAATAAATACAGTAATTAAAACACTGAAAAACATAAATTAAAACTTCATTTGATGGGCTGTTGTAGCATAATAGAGGTGTGCCACTATCCTGCAACACTACGTCTAACCTAGATATTTGGATACCCCCCCAAGATAACATTGTACTAGGGGTTGTGCTCCACTGACCAGCTTGATGCTGCACCAATGCTGCAAAGTCCATAGTAAAGTACACAATGTGAAAGTAACAAGTAAATTTGAGTCCATATTAGTCTGTTTAAATGGATCTCATTGCCCTGTTTGTATAAGTTGATGTCCAAGCCTGCTCAGTCGTACATTAAGCCAGATGTCCCCTCAGTGCCCACCTGTATATTTGACATGTGAATGCATTATACAACAGGGGCTGCAGTAATGGAGTGCATTTCAAATCCTGTCGTTTGTGTGTCCTTCACAAGTATCCTTGTGGTCTAGAGCATACTGAAAAGGAGTCTTATTGAGTTGAGTTAAGATTTCTTTGAATGCATCACTGTTGCCTTTCACGCTTAAGACTCCACCAATTTAGCCATTTTGACTGAAGTATGTATACCTTAATCAGAAGGTGCCTCCACTTTTAGTAGGAGAGACTGAAAGAGGGAGAAGCACTGGAGTCACTGAAAGGGGTAACCCTGAGTTTCTCCAGTTCCAAGTGTTTTTTCTGTACTTAATAACAGACGTCTTGAAGGAAGCAGAAATACTGCACACCTTTAAAAAATGTTCACCTAAGCAGTGTAAACATCTGGAGGTCTTATAGATGGAACTTGGCCACCACAGGAAGACTTTTTAAAGTGAATAAGATTCATTGCTGTTTTATTTTTATTGCTTAGCTTCCAGATCTTCTAGATAAAATAACCTTGAACCTATGAACCTATACTAACTTCAAAAAAGGGCATAGCAAAATTAATTTAAAATGGGTGGCGAAAGCCAAACACATTCTGGCTAGGCTTATAAATGCCCTAGGGTAGATAGCCTAGTATGAACCTATGAACCATCAAGAGTAAATGAAAGCAAACTACCAAAGGGAATAAACAAACAAAATATCAATTCTCAGGAGGAGGAGGGAAGCCTGAAAAAAAGACAAAAGTAGTGAAACAGTTGCATTGCAGTACAGTGTCCGAAATACAAAACAAAAAGCTATCACTTAGATGGAATAATGAAATCAAAGAACAGCAAGATTTTACTACAAAGCCCAAGTAGCATCCCGTGTTCATCATGTGAGTGATGCACCTTCAGTTTAGCTGAAGAGATCCAGAGATGGTGGTCTACAATAACAGAAGTTGCTAGGAATGTGGGTAAAGGAGGAACATTCAAAAGCCTGACAAAGTTTTATACATTGAGCTGACCTAGTGCATGCCAGTCTTAGTCCTACATATGACAGGTGATGAAAACTTCCAGCATCAGATCTGTGGTTTGGAGGTGGACAGGAAGGGAGTAAGAATACCTTTTAAATATACAATGTCCATTATCCACATAGTGTCTCATGCAGACAGGTGGAAAGACATCTTATGGATTCAAAAACTGCCCTCCAGATAAAGTACTGAGAGATCCCTGGTTATTCTGCCAACCCCATCTCCTCGGGGAGAACTGCTGTAAAAGTGGCTGCATATTCTGTGGCACTTCCCAGACCCTGTAAAGTTGTTCTATTGCAGTACAGGGGAAACATAATTGACACAGGCTCCACTGATGTTCATCGTGTTTCACTGTTGCAGTCATTACACTTGGGTTATCCTGCTGGCAGGCGACCCGCAGTCGGCCCGAGTTCCAAAGTCTTGGTCCGGCGTCGGTCAGTGCGCCAGGGGTATAAAAGTTGCAACCGACGCCATTTTCTTCAGTCTATCTTGCCGCGTGGTGCCAGAAGCAAAAGCAGTTTGCAAGTGCCAGTCGGCCGACTCCTGAGATTTTCAAAATAGAGTTTCAGAACCGAAGTCTTCAATAAAGCTAAGTACCCCTTTGGGGAAACTTTTTCCTTGCTCCACACCAATGTCCGTAAAAGTTAATAATTGTATTTCTTGTGGGAAGCAAATACCTCATAAGGACTTTCACTCTTACTGTATTCCTTGCCTAGGCCCTGACCACGACGTCACTAGTTGTCGGTTTTCTGCTAGATTCAATAAACGCACTATTAAATGTCGGTTTGATTTTACTTTACATTATTTTGGCCGAAGGTTTAATTACATAATGCCGTCGGAACAACCGACAACTGGAATGTATAAAAATGCAAAGACAAAGAAAAGGACAGGCATCCGAGGCCCAAAACCGATGAAGCCTCTTCTAGGCTAGTCGCCGGTTCTCAGTGAGGCACTTACGCAGCCCCTGATACCCGCTACCTCAGAGCCACAGGCAGCAACCGACAGCCACGTGGAGACACCGAGGCCTGTGGAATCTCAAGGTATTGGGCCTACGGAAACTATTCCCTCAGATGGGTCCGGAGCCACTGAGCAGGCATCGGCTTCTGAGGGTGTTTTCAGACCTTCACAGCTTACAGTTAAGCCCACTACAGCAGCAAAGGCAAATTCAAAAACACCATTAAAGACCAGGAAACAAGTACAACATTCTCCAGAACAGTCATCCATGCCAAAGAAACAGATGCTTAAAATGGCCGAAGACCTAATTACTTTAATCAGGGGTTCCCATCCCCCTCCTGACAAAAGGCCTAGGCAAGACACTGATTATGATTCCTCTGACCAGGTTTCTGTTTCCTCTGACTCCTCTTCTGATCAGGGATATTCTCTCCTTCCCTATGAGGACTCTGATGCAGAAGAGTCCATACCTTCTGTCTCTCCGCCTGAGGATTATTCTTTTGGGGAAACCCTGCACACCATGAGGGAGCATTTCCATTGGGGGAGCCAGGATTATTCAGAATCCAAGAAAAGGCTCAGAGACTTCTTTTATTGCCCCAGCACAGGCCCCTGGCTGTCCCCCCTGTGCTTGATATTGTTGATGATGTTTTTTCTGGATCCAGTCTGTCTTCTGATTCTTTACCCCCTGCACCAGTCAAACCAGACAGGTACTACAGAGTCCCTGACTCTAATAAATTTCTTTACAAACACCCTGCTGCAGACCCAGAAACAATTTCTCAGGGTCCAAAAGGGGTTAAGGCTTCCACTGCTGAAAATCCTGTCCCGTCGGATAGGGATTCCAGAGCTCTGGACAGATGGGGGAAAAATGTTTACACTTCTGCAACTTTAGCTGTAAGAGCTTTAAACTGTCAGTTTCACATGCTTAAATACCAACAGTACCTCATGTCATTGTTAAAACAGAAAATGGTTTCAAATACAGAAGGTCCTGACAGTAAGGAAATGCAGGATTTATTGCATGCAGTTGAACAAGTGGGAAAGCATACTCTGCAGTGTGGTTTTGATTCATTAGAGGCTTCTTATAGAGCCGCAGTGACAGGCTCTGTTATTCGTAGGCATGCTTGGTTGAAAGAATAAAGTTTACCTGACCATGTTAAAGTAAACTTATTGGATGCTCCATTACAGCATGATACTTTGGTGTTGAGGCAGAAGAGGTGTTAAAGAAAATGGAGGATAAAGCAAAGTTAATGCAGACAGTGAAAGATTTCTTACAGGTTCAACCACCTAGATTTAGCAGAAACTGGCCTTCAAAAAATTAGTCCTTTCCAGTGTCAGACAGGCCACAAAGAGGCAGATACAGTCGCCCAAGAGGCAGATCTCAGCCCCAAGGCTCCTGCCGACCTAAACAATGGGGTGCTTCAGCCCCCAAAGGAGGGGAAGACAAATCGCAGCCTTATAGGAAACAGTCCCAATGACTTCCCTCTGCAAATGCCAAGCACTTACCTTTTGACAGCACCCCTAGGGGGAAAGCTAGCACTTTTCACAAAAAATTGGCACATGGTCACCCAGGACCAATGGATGCTGAATATTGATGTCCTTCAAGGATGCATCTGCAGTCCTAACATATGGGTTGTCCTGCCTCAGGCCAGCCATTCGGTCGGCCGGATTCCAAAGTCTGGGTCTGGCCTCGGCTGATGTCGCACTTCACCCGACGTCATAGCTGCTGTGGTATAAAGGCATCAGCCGACGACATTTTCCTCAGTCTTTCTTGCCGCGCGGTGCCCGAAGCAGAAGCTGTTCGCAAGTGCCGGTCGGTCAGATCCAGAGATTTCTACTACCGAAGACTTCTAAAAAGCTAAGTACCCCGTTGGGGACTCTTTCTTGCCTCAGCCGATGTCAGACAAAGTAAATAATTGTTTAACTTGTGGGAAACAAATACCTCATAAGGATTTCCACTCTTACTGCCTTCCTTGTTTAGGCCCGGACCACGACGTATCAGCTTGTTTAGCCTGTGCTTCCTTCAACCAACGGACGCTTAGACGTCGGTTGGAGTTTGCAGAGGAGTTTTTTGGTCCCGCTTTTGCATACAAAATGCCGTCGGAGACTCCGACTACACAATTAGCTAAAAAGCGCAAAGAAAAGGACCGACACTCGCGGTCCGCAGTTTCGGCTGAAACCACAGTTAGGCCAACCGCAAGTGTCTCTGTTTCGGCTGAAACCGAGTCCTCGGTTCCTCCTTCGGCCGAAAACATGCCTCCGATAGCCGAGGCTCCACAGAGCATGGCTGAATCGGCTACTGAAATTACCCCTACAGAAGCAAGCACCCAGGATTTGTCAGATACTATTCCTTTAGACATATCTACCCCTGCACGTGGGGCTGCTAGACCCCCTGCATCTATGTCTATCAAGGCTTTTTCCAGGGCTAAAGCAGCTAAATCTTCTAAGGCCTTACCTGCTAAAACTTCCTCACACAGGCCTACCTCTAGTTCCCAAATGCTCAGCCTGGCTGAGGATCTCATTTCTTTGATCAGGGGATCCAAACCTCACCCAGACAGGGCCTCTCAACCCCCTCCAGATAAGAGGCCTAGGACTGAACCCCCGGAACCTGTTTCTACAGACTATTCCTCGGATGACTCGGATATCTCAGACCCTCAGGAAGGCCCATATTCTCCTTATGAGAATTCTGATGCAGAAGACTCCATTCCTTCTGCCTCTCCTCCTGAAGAATTTTCTTTTGGGGAAACCTTACATGCTATGAGGGAACACTTTCAATGGCAGGGCCAGGATTTTTCAGATTCAAGGAAAAGGCTAAGGACTTTCTTACACTTACCACAGCATAGGCCTTTAGCCATTCCTCCAGTACTAACAGCTGTTGATGATGCATACAATGATGCCTGTACTGCCCCTGATTCTCTTCCTCCGGCCCCTGCCAAGCCTGACAGATATTACAGGGTCCTGGACACACACTACCATTTGTATAAGGCTCCTGTTGCAGATCCTGAAACCATTTCACAGGGCCCTAAAGCTGTGGCAGCTGCCTCTGCCAAAAACCCTCTCCCCTCTGAAAGGGAATCTAGAGCATTAGACAGATGGGGTAAAAAGGTTTATACTTCTGCTACTCTTTCGGCCAGGGCCTTAAACTGTCAATTTCACATGATTCAGTACCAGGAATTTTTGTTAGACCAGCTAAATAAAAAAACTGTCCTCTCCTGAACCTGTAGACCGCAAGTCCCTTCAGGATTTGGTACATAACTCTCAGCAGGTCAGTAACCATTTCTTAAAATGTGGCTATGATGCACTGGAGGCTTCCTTTAGATCAGCTATGACTGGAACAGTGATTCGAAGGCATGCCTGGTTAAAAGAACAATCCTTACCAGACCATGTTAAGTCAAAACTCCTAGATGCTCCTATGGAGAAACAAAGTTTGTTTGGCTCCCCTGCACAGGAGGTTCTAAAGAAGGTGGAAGAAAAAGCACAGTCTAGAAGCCCAGATTCCAATAATTCCATGCCTGAAGCAAGAATTCCTGTGGTGGGCACAGTCCTGTCAGTTGAACAGAGGACTGCCTTTCCACAAACCTCATCCAAGCCAGACCATCACCACGGACGCCTCAGACCTAGGCTGGGGGGCACACATGGTGGACAAGTGCATACAAGGCCTATGGACCCAAGACCAGCTGAATCTACATATAAATCTAAAGGAGATGCTGGCAGTGAAACATGCAATCCAGGCATTCCGACCATTCCTCCAACAAGGTCACCTGCTGATAAAGACGGACAATACCACAGTCATGTGGTACATCAACAAACAGGGAGGTACACACTCATATCCCCTATGCCGGATGGCAATGGACCTGTGGAATGTGGCCCTGAATCTCAACATTCAACTGCAGGCCAGATTTGTACCAGGAAAAGAAAATTCACCAGCAGACACTTTAAGCAGAACTACCACGGATGCTCACGAATGGATGCTGCATCCAGACATCTTCAAAACCATAACAAAGAAATGGGGACTACCAGAGATAGACCTGTTCGCCTCCCCACACAACCACCAATTGAAGAAATTCTGCACAAGAGCATACCACCCACTTGCTTGGAGGGTGGACTCCCTTTCCTTCAGCTGGAAAAACCTGACAGCATATGCATTCCCACCTCTTCCTTTGATGTACAAAGTCCTACTGAAGATCAAAGAGGATCAGCCAAGGGTAATCCTGATGGCTCCAGACTGGCCGAGGCAACATTGGTACCCGCTACTGAGAAGCATGTCTCGGACACACGCATGGCCTCTACCTCTATGTCCCTTACTCCTAACACAGAACAACTACAAGATCTTACATCCAAACTTGAAAACACTGCAGCTAGCTGCTTGGAATATTGCATAAAACAAAATAACCCAGATTTATCTCAGAGGGTTAAGGACATTATCCTGGAGGCTCGCAGACCCTCCACAAGGAAACCTTATTCAGCCAAATGGAAAAGATACCTCATTTGGAGTGCAGCAAAGGGAGAAAATGTCTCATTGGCAAACATAGCACACATCCTGGAATACTTAGCAGAACTGTTCCACAATGGCCTGTCCTACTCCTCCATTAAGATTCATGCATCAGCAATTTCAGCAGAATACAACATGGATCCTCCTGTCTTCTCTCATCCTCTACTCAGGCAGTTCTTGAGAGGAATCAAAAATGTAAAGCCTCCAAGGAAACCACCTTTACCTACATGGGATCTCAACTTTGTGCTGGAAAAGTTAACACTTCCCTTTTGAACCAGCAGCAACAGCAGATTTACAGTTTTTGTCTTGGAAAACTGCTTTCCTGCTAGCAATCACTTCAGCAAGAAGGGTATCTGAATTACAGGCATTAATGGCAGTACAGCCCATTCCTTATCTTCCATCAGGATAGAGTGTCTCTGAGAACCAACCCTACCTTTATGCCAAAAGTGGTCTCCAGAGTATCATTGAACCAAGCGATTCATTTACCTACATTCTTCCCCAACCCACAGAACAGGGGGGAAAGACTGCTACATACCTTGGATGTGCACAGACAATTGCGCTACTATCTGGACAGAACTAAGACCAACAGAAAAACTGACCAACTTCTGGTAGCTTATGCAACAGGAATGCAAGGAAAAGCAATTTCAAAACAGACAATCTCAAAATGGATAGGAAATTGCATTCGATTTTGCTACTCTTTTCATGGAAAGACAACTCCTGAAAATATCAGACCTCATTCCACAAGAGCTACAGCCACCACTACAGCTTTCCTACGAGGAGTGGCTACCAAAGACATTTTGGAAGCTGCTACTTGGAGCTCCGTGCATACATTTGCCAAGCATTATAACCTTCCTTTATACTCCAGATCCCGAGCAGGTTTTGCAACTGCTGTGTTGCAAGGGATCTTGACTACACCGTCTTTATCTTAGTGCCTCCTCCCCCAGTTTGGCTATGGTATTCTACCCATATGTTAGGACTGCAGATGCATCCTTGAAGGACAGTTTTGTACCTACCATAAATGTAGATGTCCGATAGGTATGCATCTGCAGTCAGGATTACCCACCCTCTTTCCCCTCTGTGGTATTCCTAGGGTACCTACCCCTCTTTAAGCTAGCTGGGGGAATTTATTATGGTGTATTTGTTTTGTATATATGTATATATTTATATATTTTTTGCTCTCTACTGTTTGGAATTATTTGCATTTATCCAAATTTAGCCTTCCTAGAGGGCACCTGGCATCTGGGGCAAGAAACACTGAGGAAAATGGCGTCGGCTGATGCCTTTATACCACAGCAGCTATGACGTCGGGTGAAGTGCGACATCAGCTGAGGCCAGACCCAGACTTTGGAATCCGGCCGACCGAAGGGCTGCCTGAGGCAGGACAACCCATATGTTAGAACTGCAGATGCATACCTATCGGACATCTACATTTATGGTAGGTACAAAACTGTACTTTTCTCAGGGTTACAGGATCCACTTCCACACGCTTCAAAACCAAAAGGTATGCCAGACCTGCCACAAAACCAATGGGCAGAGGCACAAAAACAGATTGCTGCTCTTATGGACATGGGGGCTGTTCAAAAAGTTCCACAACAAGAACAGGGACAAGGATTTTACTCAAGACTTTTCTTAGTACGCAGAAAGGACAAAGCCTGGAGACCAATACTGGACCCGTCAATCCTAAACACTTTCCTGGATGTTCCAAGTTTCAAAATGTTAACACTACATCAACTTCTGCCCATGCTGGGCAAGAAGGCTTGGCTAGTTACTTTGGACCTCAAGGAGGCATACCTACATGTTCCAATCAGACAATCTTGCAGAAGATACCTCAGAGTCATAGCAGGCTCAATGCATTACCAATTCTCTGCACTGCCCTTTGGCTTATCTACTGCGCCCGGGGTCTTCACAAAATGCCTGGCACCAGTAATTGCATTTTGCAGACAAAAAGGAATTCAAATATATCCCTACTTGGATGACTGCCTTATTCAAGCGGAGAGCAAGGACATTATTCTAAAGCATCTGGCATTTGTAAAAAGATTGCTAATTTGCCTAGGGTACACGGTAAACGAAAAGAAATCAAAACTAGTGCCCTCACAAGAGATAATATTCCTGGGTGCAAGCTTAAATACAACTGCCCAGATGGCTTATCTCACATCAGACAAACAAAGGCAACTGACTCATTACTTTCAAATGATGGCAACAAAAACCCAGCTCCCTGCAAGAAAAAATCTGCAGGCCCTGGGCTTCATGGCATCCTGCATTCTACTAATTCCATATGCAAACTGCATATGAGGAAACTACAATGGTATCTAAAAAGTGTTTGGACTCAGCATTGTCACAGCCTGGAGACAATCATAACTTATAATTCCCTGCCTACAACAGGAGTTTCGATGGTGGGCCCAGGCCTGTCACCACAACAAGGGACAGCCTTTCACTTTACCCACAGCCAGGCAAACAATAACAATGGATGCATCAGATTATTCCTGGGGGGCACATATGGCAGGAAAATGCATTCAGGGCACGTGGCCCAAGGAACAAATGCATCTTCACATAAATCAAAAAGAGATGCTTGCTGTACAGAATGCCCTGACAGCTTTCAATGACCTGCTGCATCCAGGACAACTATTAATAAAGACGGACAATACCACAGTTATGTGGTACATAAAACAAGCAAGGGGGCACACATTCCTACCCTCTATGCAGGCAAGCCATGACTTTGTGAAACACAGCACTGACTTATCAAGTACATCTGCAGGCACAATTCCTGCCAGGAACAAAAAATACACTGGCAGACGAACTAAGCAGAATTCTCATGTATCCTCACGAATGGAAACTAAATCCACAGGTGTGTTCAGCATGATAACGAGGAAATGGGGACGCCCAGACATAGATCTTTTTGCCTCCCCTCACAATTACCAAATACAGAAATTCTGCACAAGAACTTGTCACTCTCAAGCATGGAAAGTGGATGCTCTATCATTCAGCTGGAAAGGCATGACAGTCTATGCCTTCCCTCCGATTCCTCTCCTTACCAAGGTACTCCTAAAAGTCAGACAAGAAAGGCCAAAAATTGTCCTGATTGCCCCAGACTGGCCACACCAGCAATGGTACCCACTCCTAAGGAACTTGTCTCAAGGCCCAGCTTGGCCTCTACCTCAAATTCCTCATCTTCTGACACAACAAAACAATCAGATTCTGCACAGTCAACTCAGAGCTTTAAATCTGGCAGCATGGTAGATAATGTAGCCACTCAGACTGCACCTCTCTCTAAAGTTGTTATGGATGTTATTTTAGAAGCCAGAAGGCCCAGCACTAGGAAATCTTATGCAGAAAAATGGAACAGATTCTGTGCTTGGAACCAGGCACAAGGGCTCGAGCCACTTGTCCCTAATATACCTCGGATTTTACAATACCTAACGACCATAAATGTAGATGTTCGAGTGTATTCACTGTTGCAGTTCAGGTTACCCACCACCCATCCCACTTTTCATTGCTGGGACTTTTCTGTACTTTTCAACTCTATACAACCTATGTGGTGTATTTGCTTGTAGATGAAGGAAATGTTTATAGTAATATATGCATGTTTTTTGGCATCATTTTATCTTTTCATCCTTACTGTCTGGGGGCACCTGACATCTGGGGCAAGAAAAACTGAAGAAAATGGTGTCGGTTGCAACATTTATACCCCTGGCGCACTGACGTCAGGGAAGAGGTGAGAGCAACCGATGCCGGTCCAAGACTTTGGAACTCGGGCCGACTGCGGGCCGCCTGCCAGCAGGATAACCCAAGTGTAATGACTACAACAGTGAATACACTCGAACATCTACATTTATGGTAGGTACACAACTGTACTTTCTGTAGAAAATGGGCGTTGCAGAGTCTCACTTCTCCCAAACTTTGGTGAGAATGTTGCCCTCACATTTTTCGTTTCTCAAGCTCAGTTTTTATAGATGGTCTGAGTAAGATGCAGTCACATGGGATATTGGACGACACAGTGGTGCAGCGGTTGCGTTGTCGCCTCACATCAGGAAGTTCTCCGGTTCAGTTCTCGGCTGGGGTGCCTTCTGTGTGGAGTCTGCATGTCCTCCTTGTGTTCGTGTGCTCTAGATGTTCTTCATCTCACATTGCTGCAGTCCTTACATATGGGTAGTCCGCTGTCCTCGGTCGGCCCGAATATCAAAGTATTAGGCTGATGTCGGTCAAGGCGCTTAAGACTGACATCAGGACGTCAGGGTACAAATGCGCATGACCGACGTCATATCCTCAGTCTTTTTTGCCGCATGGTCCGATGCAGAAGCAGCATTGCAAGTGCCGTTCGGCGTTCTGAAATTTTTCGAATTCGGAGTTTCAGACCGAGTCAACGTTGGCTAAGTACCCCGTTGGGGAATATTTTAGTTTTTTCTTGCCTCAGTGGTTTACCGGATGTCAGAAAAAGTGAATAACTGTATTTCTTGTGGGAAGCAGATACCGCATAGGGATTATCATTCTTTGTGTATTCCTTGTTTGGGGCCTGAGCACGACGTTGTTGGGTGTCGCTTTTGTGCTAGGTTCAATAAGCGCACTATTAAGCGAAGGTTAGATTGTGCTAGGTTGGTCTTCGGGAAGCGGTGCAATTATAATATGCCGTCGGATTCTCCGGCACCCGCTTCTTCGAAGAAGCGCAAAGACAAAGCAGCTAAACCCAGGCAAGAAGAGTCGTCCGTTCCGGACGCCGGTTCTTTAGAGGCGTCAGTGGAACCGGTGGTTCCGACGGAGGCTTCTCTGGAGTCCCAGGGGGAGACTTTGATATTGCAGGATGTGGCCTCTCAGGAGGCAGGTCAGGCTGAAGGGGCTTCTCAGGTTACTGTACTCCCCTCCCTTCCTAGGGTGGTTAGGCCCTCTCCTTCTGTTTCCAAGGCTTCTCCCAGAGGAAGGCCAGGTTTAGCTTCTGTTGGTGTCACTCCTAGTTCAGCAGGGTCTGTGCCCAAGAAGCACATGCTTAAAATGGCAGAAGATTTAATTACTTTGATTAGAGGTTCTTTGCCCCCTCCTGATAAGAGGCCTAGGGTGGAGCCAGAGTTGGGGAGTTTTGAGCAGGCTTGGATGTTCCAGAGTCTTCGGCTGAAGACTTGCAGGAGTACTCTCCTTATTCTGATTCTGATGCAGATGATTCGACTCCTTCTGCTTCTCCTCCAGAGGATTTTTCTTTTCAGAGACTCTTCATTCCATGAGGGAACATTTTAAGTGGGAAGGTCAGGACTTCTCTGATTCCAGGAAAAGGCTTAGGGAATTTTGCTTTTACCCCAGCATAGGCCCTTGGCTATACCCCTGTTCTGGATGTTGTGGAAGATGTGTTTGCAGAGGCTTCACTTAATCCTGATTCTTTGCCTCCTGCTCCTGTTAAACCGGATAGGTATTACAGGGTGCCTGAGGCTCATAAATATCTTTATAAGAGTCCTAGGCGGACCCAGAAACTGTTAGTCAGGGACCTAAGGGTGTCAAGGCCTCTGTTGTAAAAAATCCGGTTCCTCCAGATAGAGGCCAGAGCTTTGGATAGATGGGGAAAGAAAGTGTATACTTCTTCCACCTTAGCTATGAGGGCTTTGAATTGCCAGTTTCACATGTTGAAATATCAAAACTATCTTCTTTCTCAATTGAAGTCTAAGGTAGATGCTCTGGCGGAAGGCATTGAGTGTAAAGAATTACAAGATTTGGTGCATGTCTCTGAACAGGTGGGTAAGCATTCTTTACAATGTGGTTTTGATGCTGTACAGGCCTCGTCTAGGGTGGCTGCCACTGGTTCAGTTCTTCGCAGGCACGCCTGGCTGAGGGATCAGAATTTATCTGACCATGTTAAGACAAGGATTTTGGATGCTCCTTTACAGTCTGATGTGTTGTTTGGTTCACCTGTGGAGTCAGTCTTGAAGAAAATGGAAGACAAGGCTAAGTCTATGCAGGCTGTTAAAGATTTTTTGCAAGTTCAGCCTCCGAAGTTTAGTAGGAATTGGCCTGCTAAGGGGTGGACGTATCCTTCTTATGATTCTCAGTCTAGGGGTAGATCTAGACGTGGTAGGGGCAGAGCTCAGAGTTCCTTCAGACCTAGAACAGGGAGTTCACCTGCACAATCTTCGGGTGAGAGCAGGGGCCAGTCCTTTCGTAAACAGGCCCAATGACCTACCTTTTCAGCTGCCAGATCCTTCTTGCCTGGCAGCACCTTTGGGAGGAAGGTTGGCACTCTTCAAGGAAAATTGGAGTTTGATTACCCAAGACAGATGGGTATTGGATATCATACACCAAGGTTACAAGTTTTATTTCCATACCTTGCCTCCTTTCAAAGGCATGCCGGACGTTCCTCCTCAGCAAAGACTAGAGGCTCACAAACAAATTTCTCTGCTACTTCAAATAGGGGCCATACAACCGGTCCCTCTGCCAGAAGTGGGCCTAGGATTTTATTCTCGCCTGTTCCTAGTACCAAAGAAGGGGAACACGTGGAGACCAATTTTGGATTTATCTATCCTCAACACATATCTGGACATTCCCAAGTTCAAATTGTTGACGTTACAACAGCTTTTACCTCTGCTGGGCAAAGATCACTGGATGGTGACTCTGGATCTCAAGGAGGCTTACCTTCATGTTCCTATCAGGCTCAGTTGCAGGAAGTATCTGCGTTTTGGCTGGGACTTCTCATTATCAGTTCTCTGCATTGCCCTTTGGCTTATCTACTGCGCCCAGAGTGTTCACGAAGGTTCTGGCTCCAGTGATAGCTTTCTTCAGGCTAAGAGGAATACAGATCTATCCTTATTTGGACGATTGCCTGATTCTGGCCCAAGGAAAGGACGAACTTCTTCATCATTTACAGTATGTGATAGCAGTGCTAAGATGCCTGGGGTATTCTGTGAATGAAATAAAGTCCAGTCTAGTACCCTCTCAGGACATGTGCTTTCTGGGTTTGAGACTGAATACAGCATCCCAGATGGCCTTTTTGACCCCGGACAAACAAAAGAATCTTTCTCTTTACTTCCATCAATTGTCTCATCAGTCCAGGCTGACTGCAAGGACAGTCCTTCAAGCCTTGGGGTTCATGGCATCTTGTATTCTGGTGCTTCCCAATGCCAAACTGCATATGAGGAAGTTGCAATGGTATCTCAAAAATGTATGGACACAGCACTGCCAGGATTTGGACACTGTCATTCAAATAATACCTTGCATTCAAAAGGAATTTTTGTGGTGGGCTCAGGAATGTCACCTAAACAAGGGACTCTCTGTGACCCGGCCAGAGGCGAGTCAGATTCTAACGACAGATGCCTCAGACAAAGCTTGGGGAGCTCATCTAAATGGAAAGTGGGTACAAGACACGTGGCCTGCCAGACTTCAACATCTACATATCAACTTGAAGGAGATGTTAGCAGTCCAATTTGCATTAATAGCTTTCAAGGATTTACTTCTTCCAGGGCAGGTGTTGGTTCTAACAGACAACACAACTGTCATGTGGTACATCAACAAGCAAGGGGAACATTCTTATCCTCTATGCAGACAAGCAATGATTTTGTGGGAGACTGCTCTCAGTTTACAGCTAAATCTTCAGGCAAGGTTTCTGCCGGGAGCACAGAACTCCTTAGCAGATGTGTTGAGCAGACATATTATGGATCCCCACGAGTGGAAATTGGATCCTCATGTATTTCAGAAATTGACAGTGTTATGGGGAACTCCAGACATAGATCTGTTCGCTTCTCCACTAAACTACCAGCTGCCAAAGTTTTGCACAAAAAGGTTTCATCCCACAGCTTGGAAAGTGGATGCTCTCTCATTCAATTGGAGCAATCTTCATGTGTATGCCTTTCCACCTCTGCCTCTCCTCCCAAGGGTACTCCTGAAGGTCAGACAGGACAAGCCAAAGATGATTTTAATAGCTCCAGATTGGCCTCGACACCACTGGTACCCATTACTGAAGTCTGATACGGGAGCCTCCATGGCCTTTGCCTTCGATTCCACACCTGCTGTCTCAGGAGAACAGTCATTTACTCAATGTCAAACTTCACTCTCTACATCTAACAGCCTGGCATATTCTGTTTTAAACCCTGGAGGGTCTCAGCTTCCACAGCAAGTTTTGAATGTTATTTTGGAGGCCAGAAGGCCTAGTACAAGGAAAGTGTACGCAGATAAATGGAGGAGATTTTTATTTTGGAGTACAGCAAAGGAATTTGATGTTTCTAAGCCTAATTTAAGTGTGGCTCTTCAATATCTTACTGAGTTACTGGACAAAGGTTTGTCCTTCTCCTCTATTAAGGTTCATGCTGCAGCAATTTCTGCTCACTATGACTGTGACCCACCATTGTTTTCTCATCCTTTGTTTAAGCAATTCCTTAGAGGGGCAAAGAATATAAGACCCCCACGTAGAGCTCCTACTCCTGCTTGGGATCTCAATTTTGTGTTGGAGAAACTCACTCTACAACCTTTTGAGCCTGCAGCTACTGCGGGTTGAAATATTTATCATGGAAGACTGCTTTTTGTTGGCCATTACCTCTGCGAGAAGGGTTTCTGAATTACAGGCCCTTATGGCGGTTGAGCCTTTCTTAATTTTCCATAAGGATAGGGTATCTTTGCGTACTAATCCTTCCTTTATGCCTAAAGTGGTTTCTAGTGTGGCTTTAAACCAAACTATTCATTTGCCTACTTTTTATGCAAACCCCAAAATAAAGGGGAAAAGATTTTGCACACTTTGGATATACACAGGCAGTTGCGATATTATTTGAGCAGAACTAAAGGGTTCAGGCAGTCTCAGCAGTTATTTGTTTCATTTGCTTTGGGTTCTCAGGGCAAGCCTGTTTCAAAACAAACTATTTCTAAGTGGATTGGGTTTTGTATTGCTTTCTGTTATTCCCATCATGGTAAGGAGATTCCAGCTGGGATTAGGCCTCATTCCACTAGGGCTACTGCCAGTTCTACAGCTTTTTTAAGCGGGGTGGCAACTAAAGATATTTTGGAGGCAGCTACTTGGAGTTCAGTGCATACTTTCTCTAAGCATTACCACCTTCCACTTTACTCTAAATCTAGGGCTGGTTTTGCCACTGCAATTTTGCAGGGCATTTTGGCAGCTCCTAATGCTTTATAGTTTTGCCATCCTCCCTTACCTCTGCTTTGGGATTCTACCCATATGTAAGGACTGCAGCAATGTGAGATGAAGAACATAGTACAGTTTTGTACCTACCATAAATGTAGATGTTCGAAGATCCACATTGCTGCAGTCCAATTTACCCTCCCTCCTTCCCTCTGTAGTTAGAGGCGGTTGTGTGGTTTGGGTTGTGAATATTGTGGATATTGTATATATTGTACATATGATTAGTGCAAGGGTGGTTGGTTGTTTTTGCTGTCTTTTGGTTTTGGCCTTTCTTTTTAGGGTCTTCTGACATCTGGGGCAAGAAAAGACTGAGGATATGACGTCGGTCATGCGCATTTGTACCCTGACGTCCTGATGTCAGTCTTAAGCGCCTTGACCGACGTCAGCCTAATACTTTGATATTCGGGCCGACCGAGGACAGCGGACTACCCATATGTAAGGACTGCAGCAATGTGGATCTTCGAACATCTACATTTATGGTAGGTACAAAACTGTACTTTTCTTCCCCTTTACAAAGGCATGCATCTAGAGTGTTTCTCCCCAGGCCTTTGCTGAAAATTGGCTCTGTTCCAAGTTGGACTTTCCCAGTAAAACAAAATGTAAAATAAAAAAAAAATATTCATGAATTCAGTCTTGGAGTTCTTTGCAAAATCTTCTAAGCATGGTAGCTTGAAAGTGTGGCTTGTGCTACCACCCTAAGCAAACAGTACTGCACTTTGAGCTAATCGTATGGTTTGGCTAGCTGCAGAGCTGGAAGTTAGCTGTGAGTGTAGCTCTGTCGTGAGTTCTGAATGTGGCAACTCTTCCATCTTATGGGCAGCCTCATCTAGCAGCTCCTTCTGGAGTCATAACATGTGCACTAAGTAGTTTAGCTTCCTCGAAGATGGTCTAGAATTAAAAAAAAATGTGGTTCTATAATTTGCCTGTGAATCTTGTTTGAAGGATGAATGGCCTTGGACTGTGGGTCAGGAGCCACCTTTAGTGCATCCAGAACAGTTTTGAGAAATAAGAATGATGCATAGTACTTCTCATAGTTGTAACTTCCTGTACATATTTTTCAGTATTGAATAGCTTTTCTCAAGGAAAATTTTTCTTCCATGATTTTCACTTCAACCACTTGCTGATGTTCATTGTGTTACACTGCTGTAGTCATTACACTTGGGTTATCCTGCCATCAGACGGTTCCCCAGTCGGCCTGAGTTCCAAAGTCTTGGTCCGACGTCAGTTGCTGTCGCTTCCTCCTTGACATCAGTGTGACAGGGGTATATAAGATGCAGCCGACACCATTTTCTCCAGTTTTTCTTGCCGCGCGGTGCCTCGAAGCAAAAGCAGTTCGCAAGTGCCGGTCAGCTGTCTCCTGAGATTTTCATTCCGAATCCAGAACCGAAGTCTTCTACAAAGCTAAGTACCCCGTTGGGGAAACTTTTTCTTGCCTCAGACCGATGTCAGTAAAAGTTAATAACTGTATTTCTTGTGGGAAGCAAATACCTCATAAGGATTTCCATTCCTATTGTATCCCATGCCTAGGCCCAGACCACGACGTCACTGGTTGTCGGTTTTGTGCTAGGTTTAATAAGCGCACTATTAAACGTCTGTTTGATTTTGCCCGACATTATTTTGGTAGAAAATTCAATTATACCTTGCTGTCGGAACTTCCGACGACCAGAATACACAAAAAGCGCAAAGACAAGGATAGGCATCCGAGGCCCAAAACTGACGACGTAGCTTCTTCTAGGACAGTCGCCGGTTCTCCGGTTTTCAGCAAGGCGCCTTCGCAGCTCCTGATGACCGCTTCTGTAGAATCACAGGCCGCCTCTGACTCCCACGTGGAGATGGCTGGGCCTTCGGACGCACAAGTTATTCAGCCTACTGAGACTAAACTTTCAGAGGGATCCGGAGTAGCTGAGCAACCCAGAGCTTCAGAGGGTGTCTTCAGACCTACTCAGTTAAGCATTAAACCCTCTGCTAAGTCTAAGCCTCCTTTAAAATCAAAGAAACAAATACAACATTCTCCAGGACAGGCCTCCATGCCTAAGAAACAAATGCTCAAAATTGCCAAAGACCTAATCACTCTGATCAGGGGGTCTCAACCCCCTCCTGATAAAAGGCCTAGACAGGATGCAGACTATGACTCATCTGACCAGGTGTCCCATCTCTTCTGATTTATCCTCAGACCTAGGATACTCTTTACCCCCTTACGAGGATTCTGATGCTGAGGAATCAATTCCGTCAGCCTCACTGCCTGAGGACTACTCCTTTGGGGAAGCCCTACATACCTTGAGGGAGCATTTCCACTGGGAAGGCCAGGATTACTCGGAATCCAAGAAAAGGCTCAGAGACTTCCTTTTATTACCTCAACACAGACCCTTTGCTATTACGCCAGTGTTAGATATTGTGGATGATGTGTATACTGAATCCAGCTTAAATCCTGATTCCTTACCTCCAGCCCCTGTTAAACCTGACAGATACTACAGAGTCCCTGACTCACATAAATTTCTGTATAAAAGCCCTGTAGCTGACCCTGAAACTATTTCTCAGGGACAGGGACCCAAAGGAGTTAAGGCCTCTTCAGCCAAGAATCCAGTTCCCTCCGACAGAGATTCCAGAGCATTAGACAGATGGGGAAAGAAAATATATACGTCTACAACTTTAGCAATGAGAGCCTTAAATTGCCAGTTTCACATGCTAAAATATCAGCAATTTTTACTGTCTCAGTTAAAACAGAAAATGCTTCCAGAATCAGATCCTCCTAATTTTAAAGAAATGCAGGATTTATTGCATGCAGCTGAACAAGTGGGAAAGCATACTTTGCAATGTGGTTTTGATTCTCTAGAGGCCTCCTGCAGAGCAGCAGTTACAGGCTCTGTCATTAGAAGACATGCTTGGTTAAAAGAACATATGTTACCAGACCATGTTAAAGCAAAATTATTGGATGCACCTTTGCAGCAGGATGTGTTATTTGGAGTTAAGGCAGAAGAGGTATTAAAGAAAATGGAGGATAAGGCAAAATCTATGCAAACGGTGAAGGATTTCTTACAGGTTCAGCCTCCTAGATTTAGCAGAAACTGGCCAACTAAGAATTGGTCCTTTCCAATTACAGACAGACCTCAAAGGGGAAGATAGTCGTCCAAGAGGAGGTCAAACACAAGGTCCTTACAGGCCTCGACAATGGGTTGCATCAGGCCAGAAAGAAGGGGAAGAAAGGCCCCAACCATATAAAAAGCAGCTCCAATGACTTCCCACTACAGCTTCCAAATTAATCCTTCTTGGCAGCCCCCTTGGGAGGAAAACTTGCACTCTTCTACCACAATTGGCAAATGATCACCAGAGACAAATGGGTTCTCAACATTGTATTTCAAGGTTACAGGTTCCACTTTCACACTCTGCCAAGGTTAAAAGGAATGCCAAATCTGCTACCAAATCAATGGGCAGAGGCTCAAAAACAAATTACAGCACTCATGGATATGAGAGCTATTCAAAAGGTACCATCACAGGAGCAAGGACAAGGATTTTACTCAAGACTCTTTCTGGTACCCAGAAAGGACAAAGCCTGGAGGCCCATTCTGGATCTTTCATCTCTAAACACTTACCTGGATGTTCCGAAATTCAAAATGTTGACACTATAGCAGCTTCTTCCCATGCTGGGCAAGAAAGCTTGGCTCGTGACTTTGGACCTCAAGGAGGCATACCTCCATGTCCCTATCAGACAAAACTGCAGAAGATACCTCAAATTCATAGCTGGTTCAATGCACTACCAATTCTCTGCACTGCCCTTTGGCTATCTACTGCGCCCAGGGTCTTCACAAAGTGTCTGGCACCAGTAATTGCATTTTGCAGACAGAAAGGAATTCAAATTTATCCGTACCTGGACGACTGCCTGATTCAAGCAGAGAGCAAGGACATTCTTCTAAGGCATCTGGTGTTTCTAAAAAAGTTAAGTTGCCTGGGGTACACAGTAAACGAAAAGAAATCAAAACTAGTGCCCTCATAAGAGATTATATTCCTGGGTGCCAGCTTGAACACAACAGCCCAGATGGCTTATCTCACGCCAGACAAGCAAGGACAACTGACTCAGTACTTTCAATTGATGGCAACAAAGACCCAACTCCCTGCAAGAAAAATTCTGCAGGCCTTGGGTTACATGGCATCCTGCATACTACTAATTCCATATGCCAGACTGCATATGAGGAAACTACAATGGTGCCTAAAGAATGTATGGTCTCAGCACTGTCAAAGTTTGTAAACAGTTATACCACTAATCCCTTGCCTTCAACAGGAGTTTCAATGGTGGGCTCAAGCTTGTCACCTCAACAAGGGACAGCCTTTTACACAACCCACAGCCAGGCAAACACTGAAAACAGATGCATCAGATTATGCCTGGGGAGCACACATGGCAGGCAAATGTATTCAGGGGACATGGCCTGCAGAACAAAGGCATCTTCACATCAATCAAAAAGAGATGCTAGCTGTACAAAATGCCCTTATAGCTTTCAAGGACCTGCTGCATCCAGGACAACTACTGCTACAGACAGACAACACCACAGTTATGTGGTACATAAACAAGCAAGGGGGCACTCACTCCTACCCCCTATGCAGACAAGCCATGACCTTGTGGAACACAGCTATAAACCTTCAAGTTCATCTGCAAGCACAATTCCTGCCAGGAGAGAAAAACACACTGGCAGATGACTTAAGCAGAAACATCATGGATCCCCACGAATGGGAATTGAATCCACAAATATTCAGAATGATAACAACACAGAAATGGTGGAGCCCGGACATAGATCTGTTTGCATCCCCAATAAACTGCCAGCTACAAAAATTCTGCACAAGGAGTTACCATCCACAAGCATGGAAAGTGGATGCCCTCTCATTCAGCTGGGAGAACCTACAAGTATACGCTTTCCCACCACTACCTCTCTTGCCTAAGGTACTCATAAAAGCCAGGCAAGAAGAGCCAAAGATGATCATGATTGCACCAGACTGGCCACGCCAGCACTGGTACCCAGTCTTAAGGAGTTAGCACAAGAACCACCCTGGATTTTGCCTCAAATCCCACATCTGCTGACTCAGCACAACAGTCAAATACTACACAGCCAGATAAATACCTTAAACCTAGCTGCATGGAAGATTCCTTAGTCAAGCAAGCAATGCCTCTCTCCAAAGCTGTTATGGATGTCATTATGGAGGCCAGAAGGCTTAGTACCAGGAAAGGCTATTCGGATAAATGGAAGAGATTCTGTGCCTGGAACCAAGTTCACAGCCTTGACCCTCTTGTCCCAAACATTCCACAGATACTACGATACTTAACTGAGATGCCGGACAAAGGCCTCTCCTCCTCATCCATCAAGATCCATGCCTCTGCCATCTCTGCTCATTACAACACGGATCCACCAATTTTCTCTAATCCTCTGTTAAAACAGTACCTCAGAGGGGCTAAAACATAAGACTGCCCCGTAGAGCACCTACTCCAACTTGGGACCTCAACTTTGTTTTGGAAAAACTAACTTTACCTCCTTTTGAGCCTGCTAACACAGCAGAATTAAAATATATCTCTTGGAAAACTGCTCTGCTCCTGGCAATAACATCAGCACGAAGAGTTTCAGAATTACAGGCACTAATGGCAGTGGAGCCTTTCATCATTTTCCACCAGGACAGGGTGTCTTTAAGAACTAACCCCTGCGTTTATGCCAAAGGTGGTATCCAGTGTGGCTCTAAACCAAACTATTCACCTGCCAACTTTTTATCCTAAACCACAGAATAAAGGGGAGAGACTACTGCACTCTTTGGACATTCACAGGCAGTTACGCTTCTACTTGGACAAAACCAAAGCTTTCAGAAAATCTGAGCAATTATTGGTAGCATATGCTGCAGGAGCACAGGGAAAAGCCATTTCAAAATGGACTATTTCAAAATGGATAGGACATTGTATACGTTTCTGCTACACATACTATGGAAAACCTGTACCTAGCAGCATTAGATCTCACTCCAACAGGGCAACAGCCACTTCAACTGCCTACCTCAGGGGAGTACCTACCAAGGATATCTTGGAAGCAGCAACTTGGAGTTCTGTACATACCTTCACCAAGCATTACCATCTGCCTCTACACTCTAAATCCAGAGCTGGCTTTGCCACTGCAGTGCTACAGGGCCTTATAGCCACCCCTAATGCCTTATAGAACCAGCCACCCTTCCTCAGCTTTGGGATTCTACCCAAGTGTAATGACTGCAGCAGTGTAACACGATGAACATAGTACAGTTTTGTACCTACCATAAATGTAGATGTTCGAGTGTATACACTGCTGCAGTCCAGGTTACCCTCCCTCCTTCCCCTCTTACTGGCTGGTACGTACCTATGTCCTGTACCCTTACTACCTATGGGGAGTATTTGCTGGTAGCTGTAAGTTGTTTTTTGCTTTTCTTATGTATGTTTTATTAGCAATTGGAATTGTCTACCTATTTAGAGGCACCTGACATCTGGGGCAAGAAAAACTGAAGAAAATGGCGTAGGCTGCATCTTGTATATACCCCCTGTCGCACTGACGTCAGGGAGGAGGCGACAGCAACCGACGCAGGACCAAGACTTTGGAACTCAGGCCGACTGGGGAACCGCCTGACGGCGGGATAAACCCAAGTGTAATGACTGCAGCAGTGTATACACTCGAACATCTACATTTATGGTAGGTAAAAAACTACTTTCTGTTGTGTGAGCCTTTACACACTGTCTACTGGCGATTTGATATTCTTCATCCGAGTAAAGTGCATAATGGTGGTGTACAGATTATTCCAGTTTGACAGTCTTATTGTGAATTTCATCTGTATCATTTTAAGTCCTTTTATGTGTCATGATGTCTTAAAAATTGATGTAATCTGTAGTCATTTCTAATGTAAAATGTTTTAGTATACTTGTCTGTCATGTAGAATATTTAAAATCTGGCAGCATGTTTTCTTTGTAAAGCAAAAAGTTGACATTTTTTCCAGTTTGCAGATTTGTAAATAAGCTCAGACCTCCTGTTGACCAGTGAAAGCACCAACACATCTGTAGGCTTTTGCCACATTCATCACTGTCTCTTTAATTGATGATGTTTGTTTTTTTGTGGTCAGAACATTAAAATTTCACTCAGCAGTACCATTTCAGGTAGGCTACAAATATTAAACGTTGTTATATCCGTCATAGTGAAGCACTCCCCCCTCCTCAGTAACTTCATACAGCTTCTGCTGCTTAACTTGGTGTCTTTGTGTAAAGATTCCACATCTGTAATAACAAAAATCATATGTGCAGAAGTAGTTTTTGCCCTATGCTGATAATACAGGCTAAGAAAAATCACTGGAGCTTTTCACATGTGACGTTGACTGTTATGCATATGGTTACTGCTTGTACTGCAAGAGATTTTGTCAGACAGTCTTTGCTATTGACAGATGTTCTTCGTGTTTCACTGTTACAGTCATTACATGTGGGTAATCTGCTAGCAGGTTGCCCTCATTCGGCCTGATTAACAAAGTCTTGGGTCCTGTGCCAGTTGCTGTCCTTTCTTCCATGACGTCAGGTCGTCAGGGGTATAAAACATGCAGCCGACGCCATTACATCAGTCTTTCTTGCCGCACAGCACCCGGAGCAGAAGCAGTTTGCAAGTGCTGGTCGGCAGACTCCTGAAATTTTCGTGTTCGAGTTTCAGATCCAAAGTCTTCAACTTTCCCCGTTGGAGAAACTTTTTCTTGCTCCTTACAGATGTCAGTAAAAGTTAATAATTGCATAACTTGTGGGAAGCAAATACCTCATAAGGATTTCCATTTGTACTGTATTCCTTCCCTAGGCCCTGACCACAACGTACTTTGCTGTTGGTTCTGTGCTTTATTTAATCAACGCACTATCAAACGTCGGTACATTTTTGCTTCTAAATATTTTGGCTCATGCTTTAATTATCCAGAAATGTCTGTTAGCAATCCGATTACCAATCCGACTACCGGAATACGTAAAAAACGTAAAGAAAAAGACACAGGCCGTTCGCTGGTACTCATTGAGGCGCTTTTGCAGCCCCTGATACCCGCTACTTCTGATTCGCAGGCCTCTACTGAGACCCATTCGGAGTCCGGTATGCCGCAAGGTGCTTAAATTATGGAACCCGCAGATGTTTCTACCTTGGATGGGTCCAGAACCGCTGTGCAGGCACCGGCTTCTGAGGGTGTTTTTGGGTCTACAGATTTGTACATTAGACCAATGCCATCTTCAAAACTAAGGCCAAAATCTCGACCTATGCCTAAAAAAACGACGCCTAGGCCACATGTACAGGCCCCTATGCCTAAAAAACAAATGATCAAAATGGCTGAAGATTTAATTACTTAGATCAAGGGTAGCCAAACCCCCCCCCCCCCTTCTAAGCGGCCTAGGCAAGATATTAAATATGAATCTTCTGAACAGGATTCTATTTCTTCTGACTCTACTAATGAACAGAAATTGTCTATACCTACTTATGAGGACTCTGATGCAGAAGATTCCATTCCTTCTGCTTCTCCCCCTGAGGATTTTTCTTTTGTGGAAACTTTACATACCGTATGGGAACATTTCCACTGTGAAAGTCAGGATTTTACTGAATCTAAAAAGAGACTTCGGGATTTTCTTATTCTTCCCCAGCATAGGCCTTTGGCTATACCACCTGTTCTAGACATTGTTGTAGATGTTTTTTCAGACTCTAGTATGGCTCCTGATTCTCTGCCTCCGGCTCTTTGTAAGCCAGACAGATACTACAGGGTTCCTGACTCCCACAAATTCCTTTTCAAAAATCCTGTTGCAGATCCTGAAACCATTTTTCAGGGTCCCAAGGGCATTAAGGCTTCTACTGCTAAAATTCCTACCTCTTCTAATAGAGATTCCAGGGTGCTGGATAGATGGGGTAAGAAGGCTTGCACTTCTGCAACCTTGGCAATCAGGGCTTTAAACTGTCAATTTCAAATGCTAAAATATCAGCAGCATATCATGGGACTGCTGAAACAGAAAATGATGTTGATTTCTGACCATGTGGAAAATAAAGATTTACAGGATCTATTGCCTTCAGCTGAAAGAGTTGGAAAATGTACTTTGCAATGTGGTTTTAAATCTTTGGAGGCCTCTTGCAGGGCTGCTGTAACTGGGTCTGTGCTAAGAAGGCATGCTTGGCTCAAAGAGCAAACTCTGCCTGATCATGTTAAAGCAAAATTGTTGGATGCTCCTTTACAACAGGGACCGTCTCTTTGGTAATATGGCTGAAAAAGTTCTAAAAATGATGGAAGATAAAGCTAAATCTATGCAAATTGTGAAAGATTTCTTACAAGTGCAACCTCCAAGATTTAGTAGGTACTGGCCTACTAAGAACTGGTCCTTTCCAGTTCCTTCGTGAGCCACTCAAGTCACACCCAAATATTCCAAAGGCACCAGGTTTCAGTCCCAAGGGACTTTCAGAACAAAATAATGGGGTGCCTCCTCTTCCAAATCTGGAAACAAGACAACTCCCTATGGTAAGCAGTCTTAATGACTTCCCTTTACACTTACCAAGCACTTATTTAGCTGCCCCTTTGGGGGGAAAACTGGCTCTCCATGCAAAAAACTGGCAACTTATAACCCAAGACAAATGGGTTTTAAATATAGTATCCAAGGGATACAGATTTCATTTCCACACTTTGCCAATTCCAAACGGATGGCCAGACCTGCCCCCAAATCAGTGGGCAGAGGCCCAGAAACAAGTACTTTCCCTCATGAACATGGAGGCTATTCAACTAGTACCAGAAGAGTAAAAGGGACAAGGTTTCTATTCAAGGCTTTTCCTGGTAACCAGGAAAGACAAATCTTGGCGTCCAATTCTGGACTTATCTACTCTAAACACTTTTCTGGACATCCCAAAATTCAGGATGCTGACTTCACCAGTTACTTCCTGTGTTAGGCAAAGATGCCTGGTTGGCAACTCTACATTTAAAGGAGGCTTGCCTGCATATCCCAATCAGGGAATCTTGCAGAAGATGCCTTCGCTTCAAAGCAGGCTACTTGCATTACCAGTTCTCTGCACTGCCCTTTGGCTTATCTACTGCGCCCAGGGTCTTTACAAAGTGCCTGGCTCCAGTAATTGCATTTTGCAGGCAAAGAAATATTCAGATATATCCATACCTGGACGATTGTCTAATTCAGGCAGAAAACAAGGACATTCTTCTAAAACATCTGGAGTTTGTAAAAATGGGTTCTAACTTGTCTGGGGTACACTGTAAATGAAAAGAAATCACAACTGGTACCCTCTCAAAAAATTAAATTCATGGGTGCAAGCTTGAATACAACTGCCCAGATGGCTTTCCTTATGCCAGAGAAGCAAATTCATTTGTTAACTTATTTCAAACAGGTGTCCACAAAAACCCTGCTTTCTGCAAGGCAAATACTGCAAGCCTTGCGGTTCATGGCCTCATGCATTCTTCTAATTCCATATGCAAGACTGCATATGAGGAAACTTCAGTGGTATTTAAAAAGTCTATGGAGTCAGCATTGTCACAGCCTGGAAACAATGATTCCTGTCATACCTTGCCTGTGCCTAGAGTTCCTATGGTGGGCAGAGGCCTGGTACCAGAACAAGGGACTGCCATACACACCGCCCCCTGCTGCCCAAACTCTAACTACAGACGCTTCAGACTATGCATGAGGTGCTCATCTGGCAGGGAAGTGCATTCAGGGAAAATGGAGCCCAAATCAAATGCACATTCACATAAAGCAAAAAGAAATGCTAGCTGTACAGAATGCACTGACAGCCTTCAAGGACTACCTTCATCCAGGACAATTACTGATAGACGGACAACACCACAGTTATGTGGTACATAAACAAGCAGGGGGGTACACACTCCTACCCCCTTTGCAGACTAGCCATGGCATTGTGGAACACGGCCTTGAGCTATCAAGTACAACTACAAGCGCAATTCCTGCCAGGAAAGCTGAATACTCTGGCAGACGAACTAAGCAGAAATCTCATGGATCCACATGAATGGAAACTGGAACCACGGATTTTCAACATGTTGACACGCAAATGGGGGAGCCCAGACATAGATCTTTTTGCCTGACCCTAGAACTATCAGTCGGACAAATTTTGCACAAGAACGCATCACAAAAAAGCCTGGACAGTGGATGCTCTGTCCTTCCGCTGGAGAAACCTATCAGTCTATGCCTTTCCCCCTCTGCTCTCCAAAGTTCTACTAAAAGTCAAACAGGACAAACCAAGAATAATTTTGATTGCTCCAGACTGGTCTCGCCAACACTGGTACCCACTCCTGCGCAGTATGTCACACCTTCCACCGTGGCTCCTGCCTCAGACACCTTACTTACTGTCTCAGCAGAACAACCAAACTCTGCACACTCATCTCCAAACTTTGAATCTTGCAGTGTGGCTAATCACCTAAATTCACCCTTAGCATCCCTCAGCAAACCTGTGATGGATGTCATTTTGGAGGCGAGAAGACCTAGTACTAGAAAATCTTACGCTGACAAATGGAAAAGATTCTATGCCTGGAATCAATTTCAAGGGGATAAGCACAGCAGTGCCCAACATTCCTCAGATCTTGCAACACTTAACTGAGATGCTTCACAAGGGCCTGTCCTTTTCTTCCATAAAAATCTATGCCTCAGCCATTTCAGCTCATTACAACACAGAACTTCCCCTCTTCTCTAATCCTCTGCTAAAGCAGCATCTCAGAGGGGCCAAAAACTTAAGACCACTCAGGAGAGCTCCAACCCCTGCCTGGGACCTTAATTTTGTATTGGAGAAACTCACTCTCCCTCCTTTCGAGCCAGCTGCTACTGCAGACTTAAAATTTCTCTCCTGGAAAACAGCTTTCCTTTTAGCAGTCACTTCAGCTAGAAGGATTTCCGAATTACAGGCTCTTATGGCAGTGGAGCCTTTCTTCATTTTTCATGTGGACAGGGTATCTCTCCGAACCAAACCATCCTTCATGCCTAAGGTGGTATCCAGTGTGGCTCGTACTCAAACAGTTCATTTGTCAACTTTCTTTCCCAATCCACAGAACCAAGGGGGAGCGGATTCTGCATTCACTGGATGTACACAGACAACTTAGATTTTACTGAAACAGGACTAAATCTCAAAGAAAATCTGAACAACTTGGTAGCATTTGCTGCAGGGGCAGAGGGAAAGGCTATTTCAAAGCAAACCATTTCCAAATGGATAAGCCATTGTATTTGTTTCTGCTATAAGCACCATGGAAAAACTATCCCACAGGGGATCAGATCCCATTCCACCAGGGCTGCATCTACTTCAACAGCCTTTCTCAGAGGTGTTCCTACCAGGGGCATTCTAGGAGCTGTTACCTGGAGATCAGTTCATACTTTCACCAAACATTACCATTTACCACTTTTCTCTAAATCCAGAGCTGGCTTTGCCACTGCTGTCCTGTAGGGCCTTATAACTGGTCCTAATGCTGTATAATTGCCTCCACCCAACCATAGCTTTGGGAATCTACCCAAATGTAATGACTGCAACAGTGAAACACGAAGAACATAGTACAGTTGTGTACACTTGCCATTAATGTAGATGTTCAAGTGTATTCACTGCTGCAGTCCTGGTTACCCTCCCTCCAGCCCCCTATTTTCTCTGGCTATACCTCTACTTTCTTATACTATGCTTAAAAGCCCTTTTGGTGTATTTGCTTTTGGTTGGAGGTATATTTTTTGTGTGTTTAATTTTATTTGCTCCCCATTTGGGGGGCACCTGACATCTGGGCCAAGAAAAACTGATGTAATGGCGTCGGCTGCATGTTTTATACCCCTGATGACCTGACGTCATGGAAGAAGGGACAGCAACCAACGCAGGACCCAAGACTTTGTTAATCAGGCTGACTGAGGGCAACCTGCCAGCAGATTACCCAAATGTAATGACTGCAACTGTGAATACACTCGAACATCTACATTTATGGTAAGTGTACACAACTGTACTTTAATCATACAGGAGGTTTAGACATATTCAACATAAATCTCAAGTCTACTGAAAATAGATGGAATCCCAGGTTCAAGTTCCAACAACAGATGCCAGCAGTGTATTCTTATGTGACATCTCATAGAAAGCTGTATTTACTTTCTTTCATAACATTCATGACTTTCTTCAGAATCTGTTTAATATGTATATGTGAGAGTGTTCAATCTCACTGTTTGTTCTTACACATGGGTGTCGGAGCCGATCCTCGGCTCCGAGTCGGCCGCTTAGCAAAGCTCTGCATCTAGGAGAAGCTCGAGACCAACCTACCTCCCACAATTCCCTCTGCCTTTACCTCAGATCTAGTTTGCCGCTGCAATCGATCGCATCGAATTTTGAGAGCTCTGACCAACTTTGGGAAGATAAGTTACTTCTAATTATATTTCTTGTGAAATCTTCTATTTGTTTTGAGGAAACTTTTCCTTAGTGCGTGTGTGTGTGTCTAGTTCAACTTCGCCTTTTCTATATATATAATTTTTATAGTTATATACATTGTACCTTCAGGCCTACCCCTCTTAATTTAGGGTTGATATTGATATTGATTGTATTCTGTGTTTGTGGACTTGAGTCCAACCTTTTCAGACTGTTATTTCTTATAATTGTTTGCTTTTTCTTTAGGATATGGCTGAAAAAGCTAAGTCGGGATTTAAGAGGTGTCAGTGCGGGCAAAAGATGTCTGTCACTGACAACCACAGCTCCTGTGTCTACTGTCTTGACCCTCTCCATCTACAAGAAGACTGCTCTATTTGTCATTCTTTTAGTGGAAGGGTCATGACAGATAGACGCAGGAAGCTTATGGATAGGGGTCCTTTGAAGCCTTCCTTCCAAGAAGAGCTTGACAAGTCGGACCAGGCTTCTAAGTCCTCGAAGGGATTGAAGACATCGGTGCCCATGTCATCGGCTCCGACTTCTTCGTTTAAAGTTTGTTCACTGGTTCCACAGGCTTCGGGGCCGAGTGTCGAGCTTCTTACTGTCACCGAGCCTCGAGTCTTGGAACCGGTGTTGGAGCTTCCACCTCCTGCCTTATTGAGGTCGGTACCGTCCTCGGTTTCTTCCACCCGTTCTTCCAGGCCCCTCTCCGACACCGACATAGATCGTGCGGTGCAGAAGTTAATTGAGAACGCGGCCTTGTCCAAGCTCATTTCGGTCTCCTCCCAGTTGGTGTCAAGACTCGAAGGCCTTCCCTTATCTCCATCTGATCCTCCTCCGAGGCCTACACAGCTGTCGGAGCCGAGACATGTTGATCTGATGATTGTGGAGCCCTTGGTGCCAGAACCGTCCCTTCCTCGGTCGGCACCGTTGACCTCGACTCCGTCGAAACTGTTGGCGGACTTGCGGAACCGACGATCCCTCCTTGGCTCCGGGACCGAGAGTCGAACCGATCTTTCGGTACCGACTCTCCCCCTCGGTGCCTCGGCACGGCTCACTTCGGCTCCGTCCTCTGGGTCGATACCTTGGCATCCACGTCGGAGACACTTCCGCGTTTCTCGGAACCGGGGGACTCTTCGACTCAAGGTCCGGGGGCCTTTGACCTCATGAGGAAGGTATTGTCTTCTCAGACAACTACGTTAACAGAAACAACTTCTCTCTCCCATAAAGGTCCGTTGTCTACTTCTACACCCACGGCTACCCACAAGCGTAGAGCACCAGTGTCTCAGCCACTCCCAGAGGGAGCCCCTTCTTCCTCGGAGGCCTCATCGGAAGCCCCTCCCGATGACGTTCCGAGGAAAACGTGCAAGAGGAGGCACTTAGATTCTCCACAAGAATCTTTAACATCGGATACTGACTTAGATGAGTCAGAAGGGTCCCCGAAATCACCCTTGGAGGATGTCTCCTTTGCTGACATCCTGGAGATCCTGAAGCAGAGAGGTGATTGGCAGGCCCTACCCCCTTCTGAGGATGAGTCTGTTCTGCTGAAGGCATTTGGTGCTCGCCCTTCCTCCTCCTGGGTCACTCCGCCCTTCGATGAGTTAATGGAGTTAATTGCTCGAAGGGCGTGGGAGACTCCTGACACAGTGGAGCCTGTTCCCAGGAAACCTAACAAGTACATAACTGCCCCTCAGGACAAGTCTTACCTTACTAAGGGAGTTACAGTGGACGCTATGGTGGTGGCCGCAGCCACTAAAAAGGAGATGTCCGAATCTTCCTCGTCTGTCCATCCCCCTAACAGAGACTCGAGGACCATGGACAGATATGGGAAGCGCATTTTCAGTTCAACAACTTTCTCTATGCGATCGTTGAACTACTTGACGCATTTTACATGATTACAGAAGGATCTAGTCAAAGAGTTGGGAGATGCCCTCCAGGGTAATACAGATGCTGCTGTCTCGGACAAGGTGACAGCACAACTCAACACCCTTATATCCATAGTGAACTCATCCATGAGGCTCATCTCGTATGCGGCCGAGGGGTCGAGTAGGGCTGCAGCTTCAGCGATTGCTCTTTGTAGACAATCCTGGATGCGGCTGTGCTCCTTTGCGGAAGCCTTCAAGTCTTCCTTTACTAACGCCCTCTTTGATGGTGCCACTCTTTTTGGCCCCAAAGTAAAGGAGACCCTAACCCGGTGTGAGCAGGAGGGAAAGACTCTGTCTGCTGTCGGAGTCCGTTTTTCCACCCCATCCAGACCGTACCCCAAAGGGCAACGAGGTGGAAAGATGTGGTTTCGTAAACCGCAGGGTTCTTTCCCAGGCACACAGGGTGATGCCCCCTACAGAGGCAGGGGGAGGCAGAGGTGGAAGACGCCACCCTGGAGGCAGAGGGGGTCCACAGAACCAAGGTGACAGGGATACCATCCCTGGGAAGCCTTTCCATCACTCCTGAGAGGAGGCCCGACTGTCCTGCTCTGGAGGCAGTCGGGGGTCGCTTAGCTTTATACCCTCAGGCCTGGCAAAGCCTTACTTCAGACAATTGGGTAAAAAGCATTATTACCAGAGGTTACAAAATACCCTTTGTATTTCCCCCATTACCACAAAAAAGATTCCCATATGTACCACCCCATCTGCGAAAACCTGCAGCTATAGAAATCTCAAAGCTGCTAGAAAAAAAGAGTCATCCAACCAGTCCCGGCGGACCAAAGAGGATCCGGAACTTACTCAAGGTTTTTTTTAGTTCCAAAAAAGACAGGGGACTGGAGGCCAATTCTGGACCTAAGCAATCTCAATACATTTGTGAAGAAAGAAAAGTTCTGGATGGTCACGCTTTAATCGATCCTTCCGTTTTTACAGAAGGACGACTGGATGTGCTCAATAGATCTCGGGGACGCCTACTACCACATCAAAATGGCCAGAGTGTCCAGAGATCACCTGCGCTTCCGGCTGGGAGCCAGCCACTTTCAGTTTCGGGCCCTGCCCATTGGTCTAACCTCAGCCCCCAGGGTTTTCACCAAATGCATGGGCAGTGGTAGCGTCTCACTTGAGACGCCTAGGATTCCGGGTGTTTCCGTATCTGGATGACTGGCTCCTTCCTGGCACAACCGAGCGTCAACTGATACAGGCCAGGGACTACACAATCAGCCTTTGTGCTCAGCTAGGGATTTCGATAAATTTCGAAAAATCTGCGTTACAGCCCTCGCAGCATATTTCTTTTATAGGCGCAGATCTAGATACCCGTTCTTTGCTAGTAAAACTACCCTCCGCAAGAATAGCTTCCCTACAACAACACGTATCTCTCCTACTATTATCCAAGAAGTCCCCAGCCAAACTAGTCCTGAAAGTCTTGGGGCTCATGTCAGCTTCCCCTCATTGCAGTTCCCATGGGGAGGCTACACATGAGAATTCTCCAATGGCTGCTGTTCACACACTGGTCATTCCAGCAGTTACCGCTGACACACGAGATTCACATAACAGATTCCTGCAAAGCGCACCTGTCTTGGTGGTTACAGGATCACAACCTCATCAGCGACCGACAGTTTGTGTTACCCAACCCAACGGCCACGGTGACCACGGACGCTTCTCTGATAGGGTGGGGGGGGGCATCTTTCAGGGAAAGACAGTCCAAGGCGAATGGTCCAGCTTTAGAGTACAACCTGCACATAAATGTTCTAGAGATGAGGGCAGTGTTTCTAGCGTTGCAACACTTCTCCCCCTTCTACCTCTAGGGACTATTGCAGTACAGACGGACAACATGTCCGTAGTCTGGTACACAAACAAACAGGGAGGAGCCAGGTCTTACCAGTTGTGCAGAGGCGCCATGAGAATTTGGCAATGGGCAGAGTCCACAGGTCGCTTTCTAAAAGCAACGCACATCCCGGGGTTATCCAACGTCATAGCGGACAGGTTGAGCAGAGCCATCCTGTTACCTCACGAGTGGTCCCTCAATCAGAAAGTGGCGGAAAGGATTTTCCGCAAATGGGGCCAGCCTTGCTGCGATCTGTTTGCGTCTCCAATGAACACCAAATGCAGAAGCTACTTTGCCCTTTTACCCCCTCCAGGGGATGTCCCCAGGGACGCTCTGATTCACGATTGGCCCCCGGGTCTCCTGTGCACTTTCCCTCCTATACCACTGATCCCGAAATTTCTTCAGAAAGCCAAGGACCAGGAGAGGACTATAATTCTCATTGCCCCATTCTGGCCTCGACAGATTTGGTTCCCCTTTCTTCAAGCCCACCAAATACGGGAGCCCTGGATTCTGGACCCAATGCCAGACCTACTGACTCATTCGTCAGGAGCTCCTCACCCATCGCTCCTATCCCTCAAGTTAGCAGCTTGGCTGCTCCGCTTCCCTACTTAGCCAGGTCTGATCTTCTCTCTCCGGTGGTTCAGGACATTCTGGTCGCCTCTCATAAGGCTTCCACTACTAAAATCTATACCAGTAAGTGGAAACGTTTCGTCTACTGGGCGACTACACAACATTTGGATCCCTTAATAGCCCCTCTAAACAAGATTTTGGAGTTCCTGTCCATGCTGTTTCACCAAGGAGCCTCTACTGCCACTTTAAAAGTTCAGTTGGCCGCTATTTCCAACTTTCACGTAGGAGAAAACTGAGCTCCCATTATGGCTCATAGGCTTTGTAAAGCCTTCATGAAAGGGTCCTTTCATCTCAGACCAACAGTTAGGTTACCTACAGCTCTTTGGAATCTAAATTTGCTCTTATCCCAACTAATTTTACCACCCTTTGAACCAACTTCTTCCTGTTCCTTAAAGTTTTTGTCCTGGAAGACTCTTTTCCTAGTAGCTATCACTTCAGCCAGACGAATATCAGAACTTCAGGCACTTTCCATCAAGCAGCCATATTTAATTTTTCACCCGGACAGGGTATCATTACGCACCAACCCCTCCTTCCTCCCTAAGGTTTGTTCGCTCAACAACATTAATCAGTCCATTGAGCTTCCTACATTTTTCAAAAACCACTCCCAACAAACTGGAATATATGTTACACAAATTGGATGTTCATAGACAACTCAGATTCTACCTGGATAGAACTAAGGACCATAAGAAAGCAGACCAACTCTTTATAGCCTTTGCGGACAACAAAAATGGCATGGCAGTGACGAAGCGCACACTTTCTAAATTGGCTAACTGATTGTATAACCTTCGTTTATTCTGCTTCAAATCAGATTTTGCCCACCAAACCAAAAGGACATTCTACTAGGTCAGTTTCCACATCTCTGGCTCATGCGGCTTGTCTGCCATTGGACACTATTTGTGCAGCCGCCACTTGGTCTAAACCGCATACATTCATCACTCATTATAAAGTTGACAGGACTTCCAGGGATAGAGCATCTTTTGGTTCCACTGTGCTCAGGAAAGTTCTTCCGTAAGTGACTCAGGGTAACGGAGCTAGGGACGCTACCCATGTGTAAGAACAAACGTCGAGATTGAACATTCTCACATAAAGAAGTTATGTCCTTACCATAACGTTCCATGTGGAGTGTTCATCTCGCCTTTGTTCTTACATCCCCACCCTCCCACCCTCAGGTCTGGAAGAACGTACGGATTTAGAAGTCTGGTCTATTTGTCTCCCACCAGTGGTCTCTCTGTTGTTCCTACTGGCTTGAGCTAGTGTCTGATCCTTATGTATCCTTTTATGCTCATAACCTTTGTTATTGCTGGATCTGGTCTTGTTTGCAAACTAGATCTGAGGTAAAGGCAGAGGGAATTGTGGGAGGTGGGTTGGTCTCGAGCTTCTCCTAGATGCAGAGCTTTGCTAAGCGGCCGACTCGGAGCCGAGGATCGGCTCCGACACCCATGTGTAAGAACAAAGGCGAGATGAACACTCCACATGGAACGTTATGGTAAGGACATAACTTCTTTTTGTATCACTTAGCATAAAATTCATAGTAGTAGTCTTTACACATAACCTCCAAAGTGCTTGTATTTTGATTTGTTACTAGAGTACAAAACCTTTTTGTCATCTTTCCTTATAGGGTCTGAAGTAATTAACAGCTGCCTGATTTCCTTTTCGCTCTAATTTCAAATGCAGTTACATTATTGCTATTGATATGAATAAAAGGACTTGATTTAGTAGATAAATTGATAACTGCCATCTGAAGTCATCAGTTGCAAAAGTTTCAAGCTGAATTATGAAAAAATTCTTTGACTTTAGCTAAGTTCGCCCTTGTGGAAGGAGCAGACTAACTTTATTCATTGCGCGTGTTTAACAGTGGTTGATCTCAGGAAATTTTCTGAAGCAGCATATTATGTTCATTTCTAAACTAGAAACAAGCATTTTATTTGCTGCTATGTATTCTCCTGCACTTCATGTGTGCTTCTTTCACTTCCTTGTCCCGATGAAAATTCTCAGATATAGTTTTTGATTGGATTTGCACTACAAACCCAGCAATGTATTTCTAGAAGACAAGCAGAAGAAGCTAAACAGTATGAACACGTCAAAAAAAAAAGATACCTGATAATTTTTAATTAGACCTTCTATGTTTTTTCTCTTTCTTCTAGTTAGTGTTAATTTTGCACATAAACATGCTGTTTTGTGTGGTGCCCTTACCAGTGGGAGTAAAATTTAATGACTCATCAGATTACTACTTGTAGATTCATGATGATCTTTGTTTAGACCACTGTTGCATTAGTCCTGACTGCTGAGAGTTCCATCATTTGACACCGTAACTGCTTGGTGTAACACCTAGGCTGACTTCCAGAACTCCGCACCCTTCCCCCTTTGTAGGTGTGGCAGACTACCATTCATTAGGAATGTCATCATGATCCCTTTATAAAGACAGATATTGGTAAGTCAGTGTATGCATCAGTCGCATTATTTCCATAACCCAGTATGGATTGGCTTGCCTCTGGAACTGTGAACAGGTAAAAAAATATCCACTGGGGTACTAGTTAATTATTTGGTAATGGATTATTTTTAGGTAGCATTATTCTCCAATGTCCTGCTCTGGGTTAGGATACGTCACAGCTTAAGAAAGGTAGATGTTCTTGTGGTAAGCATATTCCACACGCAGACTTTCATTATTGTACGTTTTACCTAGATATTACTGAGGACTGTAAGGACTGTTGGGGACTTATTCTAAAATTCTGAAAAGTAAGCAGTGTACCCTACAAGAGTACTAAAATTGGAAAGAAGTTTGAGGTTTCCACCTAGTCCACCATGATATCCACAAGTTCATCTTCAGCTTCTAACATACGCCAGAGAAGAGAAGCAATCTGAGGAGGAGGAGAGAAGGAACACTGATGATGCAGCCATGGCATTTCAGTATCCAATGTACCATTGCAGCCTGGTGTTGTAGGGCTTTGTGAGGTGTTTTCAAAGCCCTTGAATTGTTAGGATTTCCTTAATGAGATCACTGTTGCAGTATTCCAAACAAATGAGTGGTCACTGCTAATATCTTGCTGAGGTACCAAAGCTTAACCTTCCCTGGGTTGTATGTCTGACGTGTGACCTCTTAAGTATAGGAATATATAGGCGGACTTGTGAGCATAAATCAACAGACCATTTCATAGCCAGTCCTGATGCAGGTTGCATATCTGGACTGATTGTTTGGACTTTGGTACCATGGCGTCATAAAAAACAGGTAAGTGCCCCATTGGGGAACCCTCCTTTACTGACCTAAATTTTTAGCTATGCCTGTGTTAGATGTCAGCTTGGAGGGTTGTGTGCGAGTGCAGTAGGAAAATCCCATGCAAAGACCTTTATTCGCAGTCTCTCTTGCTTAGGCACAGAACTCCACTACAAGGCCTGTTCATTCACCAATCCTTTGTGCCAGAGACTTTGCAGTCCTGTCTGTTTTTGCTAAATTCTTTCTTGGGTATCCAACATCTAATTGTTTGGCTCACTCCAAGATGGCAATCCTACTTCTGAAAACACTCAAGACACTCAAGAAAAAGCTCAGAAGGCCTAGATCAGATACTCTTGTCTACCGTCTGATTCCGACTTATCTGCTGAGGTTCCCAAACCCGCAGTCCATCCAACTCCATCTCTGATACCCTATACTGTGACCCTGACAGAGGCAGATGTTCTTTGTGTTTCACTGTTGCAGTCATTACATTTGAGTAATCTGCTGGCAGGTTGCCCTCAGTCGACCTAAATATCAAAGTCTTGGGTCCTGCGTCGGTTGCCGTCTCTTCCATGACGTCAGGTCTTCAGGGGTATAAAACATGCAGCCGACGCCATTTTCTTTAGTCTTTCTTGCTGTGTGGTGCCCGAAGCAGAAGCAGTTTGCAAGTGCCAGTCTGCCAACTCCTGAAATTTTCGAATTTGAGTTTCAGAACCGAAGTCTTCACTTAAAGCTAAGTACCCCGTTGGGGAAACTTTTTCTTGCTCCATACCGATGTCAGTAAAAGTTAATAATTGCATTACTTGTGGGAAGCAAATACCTCATAAGGATTTCCATTTGTACTGTATTCCTTGCCTAGGCCCAGATCATAACGTGCCTTGCTGTCGGTTTTGTGCTAGATTTAACCAACGCAGTATTAAGTGTCGGTATATCTTTGCTTCAAAATATTTTGGAAACGGATTATCTACCCAGAAATGTCGGATAGCAATCCGACTACCGGAGTTCACAAAAAAACGCAAAGAAAAAGACAGACCGTCGAGGTTAAAAACCGACAAAGAAGCTTCCCCTAAGCCAGTCGCCGGTTCACAGTTACTCAGTGAGGCGCTTTCGCAACCCCTGGTACCCACTGCTTTTGAGTCGCAGGCCTCTACCAAGATCCATGTGGAGTCTGGCACGCCATGAGATTCTCAAAGTATTGTACCTGCGGATGTCTCTCCCTTGGATGGGTCCGGAGCCGCTGAGCAGGCACTGGCTTCTGAAGGTGTCTTCAGGCCTGAGCATTTCTATATAAAACCGACGCCAGCTTCAAAATCAAAGACAAAAGCAACTTCTAAAGCTAAAAAAACGACGCTTGAGCCACGTGCTCAGGCCTCTATTCCCAAAAAACAGATGATCAAAATGGCTGAAGACCTAATCACCTTGATCAGGGGTTCCCAACCCCCTCCTGATAAGAGGCCTAGGCAAGACACTGATTATGAATATACAGATCAGGTTTCTATTTCTTCTGATCAGAAATTTTCTATACCACCCTATGAGGATTCAGATGCAGAGGAATCCATCCCATCTGCATCTCCTCCTGAAAGATTATTCCTTTGGAGAAACCTTGCATACTTTGAGGGAGCATTTTCATTGGGATTACTGAAACAGAAAACGATGTTGATTTCTGAATGTGTGGAAAATAAAGAACTACAGGAATTATTGCATGCAGCAGAACAAGTTGGAAAGCATACTTTGCAATGTGGTTTTGATTCCTTAGAGGCCTCCTGCAGAGCCGCAAGTTACTGGATCTGTGATTTAGGCATGCCTGGCTAAAAGAGCAAAATTTGCCTGATCATGTTAAAGCTAAATTGCTGGATGCACCTTTACAGCATGATACTCTGTTTGGTATTAAGGCAGAAGAGGTTTTAAGGAAAATGGAAGACAAAGCTAAGTCTATGCAAACTGTAAAAGACTTTTTACAAGTGCAGCCACCGAGATTCAGTAGACATTGGCCTACAAAAAATTGGTCCTTTCCTGTGTCCGACAGAGCTTCACGGGGCAAATCCAGGCGCTCTAAAGACTCTAGATACCAATCACAGGATTCTTACAGGTCAAAGCAATGGGGTGCCTCTACCTCCAAATCTGGAAGAAATAAAGCGCAACCCTACAGTAAACATTCTCAGTGACTTCCCTCTGCCATCACCAAGCACTTATCTTTTGGCAGCTCCCTTAGGGGGAAAGTTAGCACTTCATGCTCAAAATTGGCAGTTAATAACCCAGGACAGGTGGGTATTAAACATAGTATCCCAGGGATACAGATTTCATTTTCCACACACTGCCAGTTCCAAACGGTTGGTCAGATCTGCCACAAAATCATTGGGCAGAGGCACAGGAAGAAGTTACTCCCTCATGGATATGAGGGCTATTCAGCCAGTACCAGAACAGGAAAAAGGACAAGGGTTTTGCTCAAGACTGATGTTCTTCGTGTTTCACTGTTGCAGTCATTACATTTGGGTAATCTGCTGGCAGGTTTCCTTCAGTAGGCCTGAATTACAAAGTCTTGGGTCCTGAGTTGGTTGTGGTCTCCACTTCCATGACGTCAGGTCGTCAGGAGTATAAAACATGCAGCCGACGCCTTTTTCTTTAGTCTTTCTTGCCGTGCGGTGCCCGAAGCAGAAGCATTTCGCAAGTACCGGTCGGCCGACTACTGAAATATTAGAGTTTGAGTTTCAGAACCGAAGCCTTCACTAAGGCGCTCAGTACCTCATTGCTGAAACTTTTTTCTTGCTTTTTACCGATGTCAGAAAAAGTTAATAATTGCATTACTTGTGGGAAGCAAATACCTCATAAGGATTTCTATTTATATTGTATTCCTTGCCCAGGCCCTGATCACAACGTTGCCTGGCTGTTGGTTTTGTGCTAGATTTAACCAATGCACTATTAAGCGTCAGTATATTTTTGCATCAGGGTATTTTGGAAACAGATTTAACTACCCAGAAATGTCGGATAGCAATTCGACTACCGGAGTACATAAAAAAACGCAAAGAAAAGGACCGAAAGGCAGTTGAGATCCAAAACCAATGAAGCTTCTCCTAAGCCAGTCGCCGGTTCGCAGGTACTCAGTGAGATGCTTTCGCAGCCCCTGATACCCACTACCTTCGAGTCGCAGGCCTCTACCGACACCTATGTGGAGTCCGGCATGCCGCAAGATACTCAAGGTATTGGACCGATGGATGCATCTCCCTCGGATGGGTCCGGAGCCGCTGAGCAGGCACCGGCTTCTGAGGGTGTATTCAGACCTCAACATTTGTATATCAAACTGATGACAGCTGCAAAACCAGACAAAAGCAACTTCTAAAACTGAAAAAACAACGCATGAGCCACATGCACAGGCCTCTATGCCTAAAAAACAGATGATCAAAATGGCTGAAGACCTTATTACTTTGATCAGGGGTACCCATCCCCCTCCTGATAAGAGGCCTAGGCAAGACACTGATTATGAATCTTCAGATCAGGTTTCTATTTCTTCTGATTCCTGTTCTGATCAGGAATTATCTATACCTCCCTATGAGGATTCTGATGCTGAAGAGTCCATTCCAACTGCATCTCCTCCTGAGGATTATTCATTTGGAGAAACCTTGCATACTTTGAGGGAGCATTTTCACTGGGAGAGTCAAGACTTCTCAGAATCAAAAAAGAAGGCTCATGGATTTCCTTCTCCCTCAGCACAGGCCTTTAGCCATTCCCCCTGTTTTAGACATTGTGGATGATGTGTTTTCGGAGTCAAGCTTGTCCCGTGACGACTCATCTCCAGCTCCCAGTAAGCCTGACAGATATTACAGGGTCCCTGACTCACGTAAATTTTTATTTAGAAACCCTGCTGCTGATCCTGAAACTATTTCACAGGGCCCAAAGGGAGTTAAGGCCTCAACAGCAAAAAATCCTACTCCCTCTGACAGAGATTCAAGGGCACTGGGCAGATGGGGGGAAAAAAGGTTTATACATCTGCAACCTTGGCAATCAGGGCCTTAAACTATCATACATCTGCAACCTTGGCAATCAGGGCCTTAAACTATCAATTTCATATGCTTAAGTACCAACAACATGTTATGGGATTGCTGAAACAGAAAATGATGTTGATTTCAGAATGTGCAGAAAATAAAGAATTGCAAGAATTATTGCATGCAGCCGAACAAGTTGGAAAACATACTTTGCAATGTGGTTTTGATTCCTTAGAGGCCTCCTGCAGGGCCGCAGTTACTGGATCTGTGATTAGGAGGCATGCCTGGTTAAAGGAACAAAATTTACCTGATCATGTTGAAGCTAAATTGCTAGATGCACCTTTACAGCATGATACTCTGTTTGGTATTAAGGCAGAAGAGGTTTTAAAGAAAATGGAAGACAAAGCTAAGTCTATGCAAACTCTTAAAAGACTTCTTACAAGTGCAGCCACCAAGATTCAGTAGACACTGGCCTACCAAAAATTGGCCCTTTCCTGTGTCAGACAGTGCTCAAAGGGGCAAATCCAGGCGCAAGATTCATACAGGTCAAAGCAGTGGGACGCTTCCACCTCAAAATCTGGAGGAGATGAAGCGCAAACCCTACAGAAAGCAATCCCAATGACTTCCCTCCTCCTTCACCAAGCACTTATCTTTTGGAAGCACCCATAGGGGGAAAATTAGCACTTTTTGCTCAAAATTGGCAGTTAACCCAGGACAAGTGGGTACTAAACATCGTATCACAGGGATACAGATTCCATTTCCACACACTGCCAATGGCAAATGGTTGGCCAGATCTGCCAAAAAATCAATGGGCGGAGGCACAGAAACAGGTTATGTCCCTCATGGATATGGGGGCTATTCAGACAGTACCAGAACAGGAAAAAGGACAAGGTTTTTACTCGACTGTTCTTGGTACCCAGAAAGGACAAGGCCTGGCGGCCAGTACTGGATTTATCGATTTTGAACACATACCTGGACATTCCAAAATTCAAAATGTTGACTTTGCAGCAGCTTTTGCCCATGCTGGGCAAGAATGCTTGGCTGGTGACTTTAGACCTAAAAGAGGCATACCTGCATGTCCCAATAAGACAATCGTGCAGAAGATACCTCAAATTCAAGGCTGGCTTAATGCATTACCAATTCCCTGCACTGCCCTTTGACTTATCTACTGCACCCAGGGTCTTTACAAAGTGCCTGGCACCAGTAATTGCATTTTGCGGACAAAGAAGTATACAAGTCTATCCTTACTTGGACGACTGTCTCATTCAAGCAGAGAACAAGGACACACTTCCTCGACATCTGGCGTTTGTGAAAAGGCTTGTAACATGCCTAGGGTACACAATAAACGAAAAAAAATCACAACTGGTACCCTCTCAAAAGATAACATTCCTGGGTGCAAGCTTGAATACAACTGCCCAGATGGCTTACCTCACGCCAGACAAGCAAAGGTAACTGACTACTTACTTCAAACTGATGGCAACAAAGACCCAGTCTTCTGAAAGACAAATCCTGCATACTACTGATTCCATATGCAAGACTGCATATGAGGAAACTTCAAGTGGTACCGAAAAAGTTTATGGAGTCAACATTCTCACAGTCTGGAAACAATGATTCCTCTCATTCCCTGCCTGCAACAGGAGTTTCTATGGTGGGCAAAGGCATGTCAGCAAAACATGGGACGGCCATTCACTCTACCCACTGCCAGCCAAACCATGACAATAGACGCATCAGATTATGCCTGGGACACCCACATGACAGGAAGATGCATTCAGGGCATATGGCCACTAAAACAAATGCATCTGCATATCAACTAGAAAGAGATGCTAGCTGTTCAAAATGCCCCAACAGCCTTCAAGGACTTACTTCATCCAGGACAACTACTAATAAAGACGGACAAGACCACACTCGTGGTATATAAACAAGCAAGTGGGCACACACTCATACCCCTTCTGCAGATTAGCCATGGAACTGTGGAACACAGCTTTGACCTACCAAATACATCTTCAAGCTGATTTCCTGCCTGGAAAACAAAACACTCTGACAGACTATTTAAGCAGAAACCTTATGGACCCTAATGAGTGGAAACTAAATCCACAAGCCTTCAGCATGATGATAGAGAAATGGGGGAGCCCAGACATAGATCTATTTGCCTCTCCTCAAAATTATCAGTTAAAGATTGTGCACAAGGACTTATCACAGACAAGCATGGAAAGTGAATGCCCTATCCTTCAGTTGGAAAAACCTATCAGTTTACACCTTTCCTCCTCTACCTCTTCTCCCCAAGGTCCTCCTAAAAGTCATACTAGAGAAACCAAAGATGATACTAATTGCCCCGGACTGGCCCTGCCAATACTGGTACCCAGTCTTAAGGAACTTGTCTCAATACTCAGCTTGGACCTTGCCTCAAAGACCACAACTACTGTCCCAGCAAAACAATCAGATCCTGCACAATCAACTACAGACTCTGAACCTGGCAGCATGGCTGGTCATGTAGTCATACAAACAATGCCTCTCGGTAAAGCTGTGATGGATGTCATTTTGGAAGCCAGAAGGCCTAGTACTAGAAAATCTTACGCTGACAAATGGAAGAGATTCTGTGCTTGGAATCAATCACAAGGAACTGATACAGCAAAACCAAATATTCCTCAGGTGTTGCAATATTTAACTGAGATGCTTGACAAAGGCCCATCGTTCTCATCAATTAAAATCCATGCCTCTGCCATTTTGGCTCATTACAATACAAAGCCAATAATCTTTTCTCATCCTTTACTAAAGCAGTATCTTAGAGGAGCCAAAAGTTTAAGGCCTCCTAGAAGATCACCGTTGCCTGCGTGGGACCTCAATTATGTGTTGAAAAAGCTCACCCTGCCTCCATTTGAACCAGCTGCTACCGCTGATATAAAGTTCTTATCATGGAAAACAGCTGAGCTACTAGCAATTATTTCAGCAAGAAGAGTTTCAGAGCTACAGGCCCTCATGGCTCTGGAGCCTTTTATCATATTTTACCCAGACAGGGTATCTCTGAGGACAGATCCTACTTTTATACCTTAGGTGGTTTCCAGTGTGGCTGTTAACCAAACAATTCATCTGCCAACCTTTTATCCAAATCCGCAGAACAAGGGGGAAAGAATTCTGCATTCCTTGGACGTACACAGACAACTAAGATTCTACTTAAGCAGGACTAAAGTTCTAAGAAAAACTGAGCAATTACTAGTGACATATGTTGCAGGATCAGAGGGCAAGGCTATTTCAAAGCAGACAATTTCAAGTGGATAAGCCACTGCATCCGTTTCTGCTACTTACACCATGGTAAACCTGTGCCCTAGGGCATTAGGTCTCATTCCACCTGAGCTGCAGCTGCTACTTCAGCAGCCTTTCTAAGAGGAGTACCAACCAAAGAAATTCTAGAGGCTGCTACTTGGAGTTCTGTTCACACCTTTACCAAGCATTATCATTTGCCTCTTTACTCTAAATCCAGAGCAGGCTTTGCCACTGCAGTTCTGCAGGGCCTTATAGCCGCTCCTAATGCTGTTTAGCTCCAGCCCCCCAACCATAACTTTGGAGTTGAACCCAAATGTAATGACTGCAACAGTGAAACACGAAGAACATAGTACAGTTGTGTACACTTAACATAAATGTGGATGTTCGAGTGTATTCACTGTTGCAGTCCAGGTTACCCTCCCGCCATCCTGCTGTCATTCTGGAGTTTCTTTCCTTCTCTGTCTTCTACAACCTATGTGGTGTATTTGCTTGTAGATGAAGGTAAAGTTTATATTGAATATGTGTGTGTGTGTGTATATATATATATATATATATATATATATATATATATATATATATATATATATATATATATAGTACAGTTTTGTACCTACCATAAATGTAGATGTCCGAACTGGATAGCATCTGCAGTCATAACAACTGGGTTGTCCTGTCGTCAGGCAGCCCTTCGGTCGGCCGGATTCCAAAGTCTGGGTCCGGCTTCGGCTGATGTCGCACTTCACCCGACGTCATCTCTGCTGGTCTTCGGGTATAAAGGCATCAGCCGGCGCCATTTTCCTCAGTGTTTCTTGCCCCAGATGCCAGTTGCCCTCTTGGAAGGCTAAATTTTGGATAAATGCCAATGTTTCCAAAAGATAGAAGGCAAACACAAAAAATAAGCATGTATGTACATATATACAAACAAATACACCATAAGAGACTCCCCCCCCAGCTAGCTATTAGGAGGGTAAATACCCTAGGAGTACCACAGAGGGAAGGAGGAGGGTAATCCTGACTGCAGATGCTATCCAGTTCGGACATCTACATTTATGGTAGGTACAAAACTGTACTATGTCCTTCATGGATGCATCTGCAGTCATAACAACTGGGTAGAATACCATAGCCAACTAGGGAGGAGGATGATAAAATTATGGTGTGGTTAGGATCCCTTGCAATACAGCAGTGGCAAACCCTGCTCGGGATCTAGAATATAGAGGTAAATTATAATGCTTGGCAAATGTATGCACGGAGGTCCAAGTAGCCGCCTCAATAATGTCCTTGGTTGCCACTCCTCATAAGAAAGCTGTGGTAGTGGCTGTAGCCCTTGTAGAATGAGGCCTTATGTTCTGTGGAATTGGTTTTCCATGGAAGGAGTAACAAAATCTTATGCAATTTCCTATCCATTTGGAGATTGTCTGTTTGGAAATTGCTTTTCCTTCCCTCCCTGTTGCATAGGCTACCAAAAGCTGGTCAGTTTTTTCTGTTACTTTTGGTTCTGTCCAGGTAGTAGCGTAGCTGTCTATGTACGTCCAAGGTATGCAGCATTCTTTCCCCTCTGTTTTGTGGATTGGGAAAGAAGGTAGGTAGGTGGATTGCCTGGTTTAAAGACACTCTGGATACCACCTTAGGCATAAATGTAGGATTAGTTCTCATGGACACCCTATCTTTATGGAAGATTAGGAAGGGTTGTACTGCCATTAAGGCCTGTAGTTCGAAACCCTCCTTGCTGAGGTAATTGCCAGTAGGAAAGCAGTTTTCCATGATAGGTGCTGTAGATCTGCTGTTGCTGCTGGTTCGAACGGAGGGAGTGTCAACTTTTCTAGCACAAAGTTCAAGTCCCATGCTGGTAATGGTGGTTTCCTTGGAGGTTTTACATTCTTGATCTCTCTGAGGAACTGCCTGAGTAGAGGATGTGAAAAGACAGGTGGATCAAAGCTGTATTCTGCTGAAATAGCTGATGCATGTATCTTGATGGAGGAATAGGACAGGCCTGTATGTAAAAGCTCTGCCAAATACTCCAGAATGTTTGCAATATCTATATTCGACACATCTTTTCCTCTTTCAGTACTCCAAATGACAAACCTTTTCCATTTTCCTGCATAGTTCCTTCTTGTTGAAGGTCTGCGGGCTTCAAGGATAATGTCTTTAACCCTTTGGGAAAGATCTGGCTTAGTTGCTGCTATGTGATGTTCCAGGCAGTCAGCTGCAAAGTTTTAGGTTTGGATGCATGATGCTGTAGTTGTTCTGAGTTAACATCAAAGGCATCAGGGTATTGACCACATTTTCTCCCGAGACATGCTCCTCAGCAGTGGGTACCAGTGTTGTCTTGGCCAGTTCGGAGCTATCAGGATTATCCTTGGACGTTCCTCTTTGATTTTCAGTAATACCTTGTGTATCAAGGGAAGAGGTGGAAATGCATATGCTGTCAGACCTGTCCAGCTGAAGGAAAGAGAATCCACCTTCCATGCAAGTGGGTGGAATGTCCTTGTGCAGAATTTTTTGAGCTGGTGATTGAGAGGGGAAGCGAATAGATCTATTTGTGGCATTCCCCATTTCTTTGTGATGGTCTTGAAGATGTCTGGGTGTAGCATCCATTCGTGAGCATCCGAGGTGGTTCTGCTTAACATGTCTGCTAGGGTGTTCTCTTTTCCCGGTACAAATATTGCCTGTAACTGGATGTTGTAGCTGAGAGCCAGATTCCAATCAGTCATTCTGCATAGGGGGTATGAATGAGTGCCTCCCTGTTTGTTGATGTACCACATGACTGTGGTGTTGTCTGTCCTTATCATCAAATGGCCTTCTTTGAGGAATGGTCTGAATTTTTGGATTGCCAGTTTTACTGCCAGCATTTCTTTTTGGTTTATGTGCAAGTGCAGCTGGTCCTGAGTCCACAATCCTTGTACGCATTTGTCCAGCATGTGCGCCCCCCATCCTAGGTCTGAGGCGTCTGTTGTGATGGTTTGGCTTGTTCAAAACTTGTGGAAGGGTAGGCCTGGGTTTGACTGGCATGCTTGGGCCCACCAGAGGAATTCCTGTTTTAGGCATGGGATTAATGGTATTTCTGCTTCTAGGCTGTGCCTGTGTTGAGACCATAAATTCTTTAGGTACCACTGTAGTTTTCTCATATGCAGTCTGGCATGTGGTACCAAGATTATGCATGATGCCATGAAGCCCAAGGCCTGCAGAACTTTTCTTGCTGTTAGTTTGTTCTGTCTTGTTAATGCCAAGAAGTAAAGAGGGAGTTATTTTTGTTTTTCTGTAGTTAGGAATGCCATTTGTTTTACTGTGTCCAATTCCGCACCCAAGAATGTTCTTGTCTGGGATGGTATCAGCCTTGACTTTTGTAAGTTGACTGTGTATCCCAGGGCTTGTAGCAAGTAAATGACCCTTTGTAAATCTGTTGTCAGCTTGCTTTTGTTGTCCGCTTGTAGCAGGCAGTCGTCCAGGTATGGATAAATTTGGATTCCCTGTAGTCTGCAGTGAGCGATTACCGATGCCAGGCATTTTGTGAATACTCTGGGCGCAGTAGATAAGCCAAAGGGCAATGCTGAGAATTGATAATGCTCTGATCCTGCAAGAAATCTGAGGTATCTTCTGCAATTGGGTCGAATGGGGACGTGCAGGTATGCCTCCTTGAGATCTAGAGTTACCAGCCAACACTCCTTGCCCAGCATGGGAAGAAGTTGCTGTAGGGTCAGCATTTTGAATTTTGGGACAATGATATATGTGTGTAAGATGGACAGGTCGAGAATAGGTCTCCAACTTTTCTCTTTTCTTGGTACTAGGAAGAGTCTGGAGTAGAATCCTTTGCCCTGTTCTGTTATTGGTACTCTTTCCACAGCTCTCATCTTGGATAATTTCGTTATCTGCTGTAGAGCTTCTATCTTTTGATTTGGAGGCAGGTTTGGCATTCCTCTTTTTACTGGCAAGGTGTGGAAGTGGAACCGGTAGCCTTGGTCTATGGTTTGCAAAATCCACTTGTCTTTTGTGATATAGTGCCAATTTTTCGAAAATAAGGCTAACTTTCCGCCTAATGGTGCTGCTATTTGCTCCCTGGTAGGCGGAGTTAGAGTCAAGTCACTGTGATTGTCCTGTTGCAGTGGCAGTGGTTGTGTCTGTGCCTCTTGTTATTACCTTGCCACTGTCGTCCTCTGTAGGCACCTCCTCTGGATTGATTTCTGCCTCTGGATCGTCTGTTTCTGCCCCTTTGGGATCTTGTGGAGTCAGGAAAGGACCAATTTTTGGCAGGCCAGCTTCTGCTAAACCTTGGGGGCTGAACCTGTAAGAAATCTTTAACTGTCTGTAGAGATTTTGCCTTTTCTTCCATTTTCTTCATTACCTGCTGGGCAGGTGTACCAAATAAACTGGCCTTATCCATGGGAGCATCTAATAGCTTTGCTTTAACATGATCCAGTAAGACCTGTTCTTTCAGCCATGCATGTCTTCTTATCACTGTGCCAGTCATGGCTGATCTAAATGAAGCCTCCAGTGCATCATAGCCACATTTTAAGGAATGGTTACTAACCTGTTGTATGTTATTTACCATTTCTAATACATATTTCTTGTCTAAAGATTCATCAGAGGATACTTTCTTAGTTAACTGATCAAGCATAAACTCTTGGTATTGGATCATGTGAAATTGACAGTTTAAAGCTCTAGCTGAGAGAGTAGCAGAGGTGTAAACTTTTTTCCCCCATCTGTCTAAGGACCTGGATTCTCTTTCTGAAGGAATAGGGTTTTTTTGCTGTGGTCGAGGCTACTGCCTTAGGCCCCTGGGAAATAGTTTCGGGGTCTGCCAGTGGGGCCTTGTATAGGTGGTGGTGAGTGTCAGGTACCCTGTAATATCTATCAGGTTTGGCAGGGGCAGGAGGTAAAGAATCAGGAGCAGTGCAGACATCATTAAATGCGTCATCCACAACAGGTAAAACAGGAGGTATAGCTAAGGGCCTATGTTGTGGTAAGTGTAGGAAGGTCCTAAGCCTTTTTCTTGAGTCTGAGAAATCTTGTCCCTGCCATTGGAATTGTTCTCTCATGGCATGCAAGGTTTCCCCAAAGGAAAATTCCTCTGGTGGCGAGGCAGCTGGAATGGATTCTTCAGCATCGGAGTCTTCATATGTAGAAAAAGGGTCCTCTGGCTGTTCTGAAATGTCGGAGTCATCCGCAGAAGCCTCAGAGGACACTGGCTCGGGGGGCTCTGTCCTAGGTCTCTTTTCAGGGGGCTGAGAGGCCCTGTCTGGGTGAGATTGGGATCCCCTAATTAAGGATATTAAATCTTCTGCCAGAGTAAGCATTTGTGAACTAGAAGTGGGCCTGTGTGAGGGAGGTTTAACAGGCACTGCCTTAGCAGATTTGGCTGCTTTGGCCCTGGCAAAGGCCTTGATAGACATGGCTGCAGGGGGTCTAGCAGCACCACGTGCTGGGGTAGAGACATCCAAAGGGATGGTGTCTGATAAATCAGTAGAAACCACGGTTGTAGGCAAAATTTCTGAGGCCGATTCAGGTAAGGTAGCAGGAGCCTCAGTAGTAGCCATGGATTCGGCTGGAGATTGACCAGTTTTCTCGGTTTCGGCCGAAACCGAGACACTCGCGGCTTGCTTCACAGTGGTTTCGGCCGAAACCGCGGACCGCGAGTGTCGGTCTTTTTCCTTGCGTTTTTTAATAATTTGGGTAGTCGGAGGATCCGACGGCATAATACACGCAAAGTCTGAGCCGAAAAACTGTTCAGCAAACTCCGACCGACGCCTTAGCGTTCGTCGGTTGAAGGAAGCGCAGGCCGAACAGGCTGCTACATCGTGGTCTGGGCCTAAGCAAGGCAAACAGTAAGAGTGGAAATCTTTGAGGTATTTGTTTCCCACAAGTTAAACAGTTATTGACTTTTTCTGACATCGGCTGAGGCAAGAAAGAGTCCCCAACGGGGTACTTAGCTTTTTAGAAGTCTTCGAAGTAGTAGTAATCTCTGGATCTGACCGACCGGCACTTGTGAACAGCTTCTGCTTCGGGCGCCACGCGGCAAGAAAGACTGGGGAAAATGGCGTCGGCTGATGCCTTTATACCCGAAGACCAGCAGAGATGACGTCGGGTGAAGTGCGACATCAGCCGAAGCCGGACCCAGACTTTGGAATCCGGCCGACTGAAGGGCTGCCTGACGACAGGACAACCCAGTTGTTATGACTGCAGATGCATCCATGAAGGACATATATATATATATATATATATATATATATATATATATAGATAGATATATGTTTTATTTATTTTGCCACCTTTTTGGGGTTACCTGACATTGGGGGCAAGAAAAACTAAAGAAAATGGCGTCGGCTGCATGTTTTTATACCCCTGACGACCTGGCGTCATGGAAGAGGAGACAGGAACTGTCACAGGACCCAAGACTTTGATATTCAGGCCGACTGAGGGCAACCTGCCAGCAGATTACCCAAATGTAATGACTGCAACAGTGAATTGTGCACAACTGTACTTTCTTGGTACCCAGAAAAGACCAGGCCTGGCGCCCAATACTGGATTTATCAATTTTGAACACATTCTTGGACATACCAAAATTCAAAATGCTAACTTTGCAGCAGTTTCTGCCCATGCTGGGCAAGAACGCTTGGCTAGTGACTTTAGACTTAAAAGAGGCATACCTGCATATCCCAGTAAGGGAATCCTGCAGAAGAAACCTCCGCTTCAAGGCTTGCTTCATGCATTACCAATTCTCTGCACTGCCGTTTGGCTTATCTACTGCGCCCAGGGTCTTTACAAAGTGCCTGGCACCAGTAATTGCATTTTGTAGACAAAGAAGTATACAAATCTATCCTTACTTGAACAACTGTCTCATTCAAGCAGAAAACAAGGACATCCTTCTTCAGCATCTGGCGTTTGTGAAAAGGCTTCTAACATACCTAGGGTACACAATAAATGAAAAGAAATCACAACTGGTACCCTCTCAAAAAATAATATTCCTGGTTGCAAGCTTGAACACAGCTGCCCAGATGGCTTTCCGTATGCCAGACAAAGGCAACTGACTATTTACTTCAAACAGATGGCAACAAAAACCCAGTTATCTGCAAGACAAATTCTGCAGGCTTTGGGGTTCATGACATCCTGCATTCTACTGATTCCATATGCAAGACTGCATATGAGGAAACTACAGTGGTACCTAAAAAGTTTATGGAGTCAACATTGTCACAGTCTGGAAACAATGATCCTTCTCATTCCCTGCCTACAACAGGAGTTTCTTTGGTGGGCAGAGACATGTCACCAGAACATGGGACGGTCTTTCACTCTACCCCCAGCCAGCCAAACCTTAACTACAGACTCATCAGACTATGCATGGGGGGCCCACCTGGCGGGGAGATGCATTTGTTTTGGTCTCCATATGCCCTGAATGCATCTGCATATCAACCAGAAAGAGATGTTAGCTGTTCAGAATGCTCTGACAGCCTTCAAGGACTTGCTTCATTTAGGACAACTACTGATAAAGACGACCAACACCACAGTTATGTGGTACATAAACAAGCAGGGGGGCACACACTCCTACCCCCTTTGCAGACTAGCCATGGTATTGTGGGACTCGGCCTTGACTTGCCAAGTACATCTTCAAGCTCAATTCCTGCCAGGAAAACAAAATACTTTGGCAGACGACCTAAGCAGGAACCTTATGGACCCTCACGAGTGGAAAAGTACAGTTTTGTACCTACCATAAATGTAGATGTCCGATAGATATGCAACTGCAGTCCTGACATATGGGTTGTCCTGCCTCAGGCAGCCCTTCGGTCGGCCGGATTCCAAAGTCTGGGTCCGGCGTCGGCTGATGTCGCCTCTTCCCCGTCAGAGCGGCTGGGGTATAAAAGCATCAGCCGACGCCATCTTCTTCAGTGTTTCTTGCCCCAGATGCCAGGTGCCCTCCAAGGAAGGCTAAATTTAGAGAATGGATAAAAATTCCAGACATGCACAACAATAATAAACAGATACACCATAACAGATATCCCCAGCTAATTTGAAAAAGGGGGAGTGGACCCTAAAAAAGAGAATTACAGAGGGGTAGGCGGGAGGGAAAACCTGACTGCAGTTGCATATCTATCGGACATCTACATTTATGGTAGGTACAAAACTGTACTATGTCCTTCAAGAATGCAACTGCAGTCCTGACATATGGGTTGAATACCATAGCCAAGCTGGGGGTGGTAGGATCTAAGATACGGATGGTGTAGCTAAAATGCCCTGCAGGACTGCAGAAGCAAAGCCTGCTCGGGATCTGGAATATAAAGGCAGGTTGTAATGTTTGGAAAATGTATGCACGGAGCTCCATGTAGCAGCTTCTAGAATGTCCTTTGTAGCCACCCCTCTTAGAAAGGCTGTGGAGGTGGCTGTAGCTCTGGTGGAGTGTGGCCTGATATTGGCTGGCATACCTTTTCCATGGAAAGAGTAGCAGAAACTGATGCAGTTTCCAATCCATTTTGAAATTGTTTGGAATTTGCCTTTCCTTGTACTCCAGCAGCGTAAGCTACAAATAGTTGGTCAGACTTTCTGTTGGCCTTTGTTCTGTCCAAGTAGTAGCGCAATTGCCTGTGTATGTCCAAAGTGTGCAGAAGCTTTTCTCCTTTATTTTGAGGATTGGGAAAGAAAGTAGGCAGGTGAATTGCTTGATTTAGAGAAACCCTGGATATCACTTTTGGCATGAATGAAGGATTGGTTCTTAAAGAGACTCTGTCCTGATGGAAAATGAGAAATGGAGGTACTGCCACGAGGGCCTGTATCTCCGAGACTCTTCTTGCTGAAGTAATTGCCAACAGGAAAACTGTTTTCCAGAAGAGAAATTGCAATTCTGAAGATGCTGCTGGCTCAAAAGGAGGAAGAGTTAATTTTTCCAAGACAAAGTTGAGGTCCCATGCAGGCACTGGTGGTTTTCTTGGAGGTTTAATATACTTTATCCCTCTTAGAAACTGTCTTAGCAAAGGATGTGAAAACACAGGTGGATCACAGTTGTATTTTGCTGAAATTGCTGAAGCGTGTATTTTTATGGAAGAATATGAAAGGCCATTATGAAGCATTTCTGCCAAGTATTCTAGTATCTGTGGGATGCTCATTACTGATGCATCCTGACCCTTGTTGGCATTCCAGATGTTGAATCTCTTCCATTTGGCTGAATAAGTTTTTCTGGTGGAAGGCCCGCGTGCTTCCAGTAAGATCTCTTGAACTTTGTTGGAGAGAGAGATATGGGGAGAAGTCAAGGAACCCTCCAAGCTGTCAGTTGCAATGTTTGCAGGTTGGGATGAACAGTCCTGTAATTGTGCTGAGTTATAAGCAGAGGCCATTGAGGCAGGAGCCACGGCTTGGTGCGAGTTATGCTCCTTAGTAATGGGATACCAGTGCTGTCTTGGCCAGTCTGGAGCTATCAAAATGCCTTTCGGTTGTTCTGCTTTGATCTTCAGTAACACCTTGGTCATTAATGGTAGAGGTGGAAATGCATAGATTGTTAGGGAATTCCAGCTGAAGGAGAGAGCATCCATTCTCCAGGCTTGAGGATGGTGTGTCCTTGAGCAGAACTTCTTCAGATGATGATTGAGGTGTGAGGCAAAGAGATCTATGTCCGGCCTTCCCCATGCATGAGTTATTTGTGAAAAAATGTCTGGATGCAACATCCATTCGTGCGGGTCCATAATGTTTCTGCTTAGACTGTCCGCCAGAACATTGTCCTTGCCTGGGACAAACTGGGATTGCAACTGTATGCTCAGTTTCATGGACTTTTCCCAAAGAGTCATTGTTAGTCTGCAGAGGGGATAAGAATGGGTGCCTCCCTGTTTATGTACCACATAACAGTGGTGTTGTCTGTCTTTATTAGCAGATGACCTTGCTGAAGAAATTTTCCGAATGCCTCGATTGCATGAATCACTGCCAACATCTCTTTTTGATTGATGTGCAGATGCAATTCTCGGGGTGCCCATTGCCCTTGAATGCATCTGCCCTCCATGTGCGCCCCCCCATCCATGATCTGAGGCGTCTGTTGTAATGGTTTGGCTTGCTTGAGGTTTGTTGAAAGACATGCCTTTGTTTAGCTGGCTTGCTTGTGCCCACCACAAAAATTCCTTTTGTAGACATGGAATGAGTGGAATAATTGTTTCTAAGTTGTGGCTGTGTTGAGACCATAAACTTTTTAGGTACCATTGTAGTTTTCTCATGTGTAGTCTTGCCAGTGGAATCAGTAGAATGTAAGATGCCATGAAACCCAGGGCCTGCAGGATTTTCCTTGCAGTCATCTGGGTGTGCTTTGCTAGGCTTTTGAAGTAATCTGGTAATTGTTCTTGTTTTTCTTCTGAGGAAAGCCATTTGTGAGTTTGTGTCCAGTTTGGCTCCTAGAAAAATTATTTGTTGGGATGGCAGTAGTCTTGATTTTTGAATGTTGACTGTGTATCCCAAAGCCTGTAGTAAGTGAATGACATAGTCCAAGTTTCTTATCAAGGCTTGCTTGCTGTCCGCTTGTATAAGGCAGTCATCCAGGTAAGGGTATATTTGTATCCCCTGAAGTCTGCAGTGTGCAATTACTGATGCCAGGCATTTCGTGAATACTCTGGGCGCAGTAGATAAGCCAAAAGGCAATTCTGAGAATTGATAATGCTCTGACCCTGCAAGAAATCTGAGGTATCTTCTGCAGCTGTGTCTGATTGGGACATGCAGGTATGCCTCCTTGAGGTCCAGAGTAACCAGCCAAGACCCCTTGCCCAGCATGGGAAGAAGTTGCTGTAACATCAGCATTTTGAATTTTGGCACAATGAGAAAAGTGTTTAGAGCGGACAAGTCCAGTATAGGTCTCCATTGCTTTTCTTTTCTTGGAACAAGGAACAGTCTTGAGTAGAATCCCTGGCCTTGTTCCTGAGGAGGAACCTTTTCTATTGCTTTGATTTGTAGCAGCTTTGAAACTTGTATGAGTGCCTCTGCCCTTTGATTTTGTGGCAGGTTTGGCATGCCTTGTCTTGTTGGTAAGGTATGGAAGTGGAACCTGTAACCTTTGTCTATTCTGTCCAAAATCCATTTGTCCTTTGTAAAAACGTGCCAATTTTTTGAAAATAAAGATAATTTTCCGCCTAAAGGTGCTTCTCTTTGAGCCTTGGTCGGCGGTGTCAGTCAAGTCATTGTGATTGTCCCTGTGGAGCAGTAGAAGTCCCTGCGCCACTTCTCTGATTAGTTGGTTGCCATTGGCGGCCCCTGTAGGAGCCTCGGTATTGCCCTCTACCTCGAGCACGCCTGTTTTTTCCCCTTTGGAACTTGTCATTGTCTGGAAAGGACCAATTCTTCGAAGGCCAATTCCTACTGAACCTTGGTGGCTGAACCTGGAGGAAATCTTTGACTGTTTGTACTGATTTAGCCTTTTCCTCAATTGATTTCAACACACCCTGTGCATTAGCACCAAATAGCTTGTCTTTTTCCAGAGGTGCATCTAGAAGCTTTACTTTAACATGATCTGGCAATGTCTGTTCTTTCAACCAAGCATGTCTACGTATGACGGCCCCTGTCATAGCTGCCCTACATGAAGCTTCCAATGCATCATAACCACACTGAAGAAAATGATTGCTAACCTGCTGAGTATTATGAACCAAATCCTGCAAGGCCTTTCTATCTAAAGGCTCAGGAGATGCTAACTTTTTCTGCAAATCATCCATCAAGAAATTCTGATACTGAAACATATGAAAAAGACAGTTAAGTGCCCTCATGGCAAGGGTGGATGAGGTATAAACTTTTTTTACCCCACCTCTCCAGTGACCTAGATTCCCTGTCTGCGGGCAAAGGATTTTTGGCCGTGGAAGTGGCCACTCCTTTGGGCCCCTGAGAAATAGTTTCTAGATCAACAGAGTGGGCCGTAAAGAGATGTTTATGAGTTTCAGGAACCCTTTAATATCTGTCTGGCTTGACAGGAGCAGGAGGGAGTGAATCAGGAGAAGTACTGGAGTCTGAGAACACATCATCCAATACATCTAACACTGGGGGTATAGCTAAAGGCCTGTGCTGGGGTAACTTAAGGAAAGTCCGAAGCCTTTTCCTGGAGTCGGAAAAATCCTGGCCCTGCCACTGAAAATGCTCTCTCATGGAGTGGAGAATTTCCCCGAAAGAAATATCCTCAGGAGGGGAGAGGCTGAGGGAATGGATTCATCAGCATCAGAATCCTCGTAGGCCGGGAAGGATTCTTCCTGGGAATCTGAATGGCCTGACTCACCAGAGGCTTCATCTGAGGAGAGGGTATCTGTCTGTTCAACCCTAGGCCTTTTGTCTGAAGGCGGCTGAGAACCTCTGTCTGGATGAGCCTGAGAGCCCCTGATTAAAGAAATTAGATCTGCAGCTAAAGTCATGATCTGTTTATCAGAAGTGGGACCCTGTGAAAAAGATTTAGGAGGGTGAGACTTAGCCTGGCTGGCAGCCTTAGCACGTGTGCAGGCCTTGATGGACATAGACACAGGAGGCCTAGCTGCCCCACGTGTTGGAGTAACTTTGTCCACCGGTATGGTGTCAGGCAAATGTTGGGCTTCGGTTTCAGGAGGAAAATCAACAACCAGCACCGGGGTAGCCTCCGGGACCGAAGTGTGCTGTAAAGCGGTGTCGTCGGCCTGGAGCGGTTGAATTACCACCTCCGAAGAGACCGATGCACTCGCGGTAGGCTTTAGCGTGGTGTCGGTGGAAGTCGCAGGCTGCGAATGTCGGTCCTGGTCCTTCCGTTTTTTGGAAATATGTGCCGTCGGTAGTTCCGACGGCATGATATAGGAGTAATTTTCCCCAAAAAAGTCTTCAGCAAATTCTGCCCGGTGCCCAAGTGTGCACTTATTGAAGCAAGCACAGGCAGCACAGGCCGAGACGTCGTGGTCTGGGCCGAGGCAGGGAAGGCAGTAAGAATGGAAGTCCTTATGAGGTATTTGTTTACCACAAGACAAGCAATTATTAACTTTTGCAGTTTTATCTGACATCGGCTGAGGCAAGAAAAGGTTCCCCAACGGGGTACTTAGCTTTTTGATGACTTCAGATCTGAAAACACAGGAGCTGGCCGACCGGCACTTGCAAACTGCTTCTGCTTCAGGCACCGCGCGGCAAGAAAGACTGAAGAAGATGACGTTGGCTGATGCTTTTATACCCCAGCCGCTCTGACGTCGGGGAAGAGGCGACATCAGCCGACGCCGGACCCAGACTTTGGAATCCGGCCGACCGAAGGGCTGCCTGAGGCAGGACAACCCATATGTCAGGACTGCAGTTGCATTCTTGAAGGGCATCTGGATCCACAAGTCTTCAGCATGTTAACAAAGAAATGGGGGAGCCCGGACATAGATCTATTTGCCTCCCCCCAGAATTATCAACTGGACAAATTCTGCACAAGGACTTATCACAGACAAGCATGGAAAGTGGATGCCCTATTCTTCAGTTGGAAAAACCTATCAGTTTACGCCTTTCCTTCTCTGCCTCTTCTTCCCAAGGTCCTACTAAAGGTCAGACAAGAAAAAACAAAAATGATTCTAATTGCCCCGGACTGGCCCTGCCAACACTGGTATCCAATCCTAAGGAATATGTCTCAACTCCCTCTTTGGTACTTGCCTCAGATACCTCATTTTCTGTCTCAGCAAAACAATCTGATCCTGCACAATCGGCTCCAAACTCTGAACCTTGCAGCATGGCTGATCATGTAGTTATTCAAACAACACCTCTCAGTAAATCTGTGATGGATGTCATTTTGGAAGCCAGAAGGCCTAGTACTAGAAAATCTTATGCTAATAAATGGAAGAGATTCTGTGCTAGGAACCAAGCACAAGAAACTGACACAGCAAAGCCAAGTATTCCTCAGATTTTGCAATACTTGACTGAGATGCTTAACAAAGGCCTATCTTTTTCATCAATAAAAATCCATGCCTCTGTCATCTCGGCTCATTACAACACAGAGCCATAGATCTTTTCTCATCCTTTGCTAAAACAGTATCTTAGAGGGGCCAAACATTAAAGGCCTCCCAGATCATCACCTATTCCTGCATGGGACCTCAATTTTGTGTTGGAAAAGCTCACTCTGCCTCCATTTGAACCAGCTGCTACTGCAGGTATAAAGTTTTTATCATGGAAAACAGCTTTACTTCTGGCAATCACTTCAAGAAGGGTTTCAGAGCTACAGGCCTTCATGGCTGTGGAGCCTTTTATTATATTTTACCCAGACAGGGTGTCCCTCAGGACCAATCCTTCTTTTATGCCTAAGGTGATATCCAGTGTGGCTCTTAACCAAACTTTTCACCTGCCAACGTTTTATCCATATCCGCAGAACAAGGGGGAGCAGATTCTGCATTCCTTGGACGTGCACAGACAACTAAGATTCTACTTAAACAGGACCAAATCTGTAAGAAAAAACTGAGCAGCTACTGGTGGCATTTGCTGCAGGATCAGAGGGAAAGACTATTTCAAAGCAGACTATTTCAAAGTGGATAAGCCACTACATTTGTTACTACTGTTTGCATCATGGTAAATCGGTGCCGTAAATCGGTGCCCAAGGGCATTAGGTCTCATTCCACCAGGGCTGTCTCTACATCAGCAGCTTTTCTCATAGGGGTACTAACCAAAGACATTCTAGAAGCTGTTCCTTGAAGTTCTGTTCATACTTTTACAAAGCATTATCATTTGCCTCTCTTCTCTTAAGTCCAGGGCAGGCTTTGCCATTGCAGTTCTGCAGGACCTTATTAGCTCCAGCCTCCCATCCATAGCTTTGGGATTCTACCCAAATGTAATGACTGCAACAGTGAAACACGAAGAACATAGTACAGTTGTGTACACATACCATAAATGTAGATGTTCGAGTGTATTCACTGTTGCAGTTCGGGTTACCCACCCGCCATCCCCCTTTATTCTACAGTTTATCTTTACTTCACTATATTCTACATCCTTTGTGGTGTATTTGCTTTTAGATGAAGGTAAAGTTTATGTTGTGACCATTGCATGTATGTATAGTTATATACATTTCTGCTCCCCATTTGGGGGGCACCTGACATCTGGGTCAAGAAAAACTAAAGAAAATAGTGTTGGTTGCCTGTTTTATACCCCTGATGACCTGATGTCATGGAAGAAGAGACAGCAACTGACGCAGGACCCAAGACTTTGATATTCAGGCCGACTTAGGGCAACCTGCCAGCAGGATTACCCAAATGTAATGACTGCAACAGTGAATACACTCGAACAGCTACATTTATGGTAAGTGTACACAACTGTTCTTTATGGCATCTGAGCGCCTTACAACTGTGAATACTACTACAGAGAAGGGGGCTCCATGGATCATTTCAGAGGGTCTGGAAGGCATCTCACAGATTGTAGTCAGGGAAGAGATCCCTGGTAAATTTATCGAATTACGTCAAAGGGTCTGAACAACCCCATTTGGTTCAAGTTGATGTCCCACCAAGGAAGAAACAAGAAACTAATCAGGTCTGTTCTCAACGTTCTTGGGCGAAGGCTTGGATGGATTTTTCTCAAGGCCATTATGGCATTGAAACCACCTTCATTTTCTGCCCACCTCCTCTTCCTGTGCCTCAAAAAAAAAAGTGCTGTGGAATCATCTTCCTTTGAAGATGAAGATGCCACTGACTGTCTTCTGGCCTACTCCTCAAATCTATTCAGAACCCTGTGGAAGACCTTTCTGCAGGACCTCTGTTCTAAAAAACCTTCAGAACCTCTTCCCTAATGCCAGTGCCCACCCTTCAGTTGGAAAGGGCCGTGGAGAGAGAGTTTGTCTAGTCTACTCTGGCATTCATTGTTGATGTCCTTCAAGGATGCATCTGCAGTCATAACATATGGGTTGTCCTGCCTCAGGCAGCCCTTCGGTCGGCCGGATTCCAAAGTCTGGGTCTCGCCTCGGCTGATGTCGCACTTTTCCCGACGTCAGAGCTTCTGGGGTATAAAGGCATCAGCCGATGCCATTTTCCCCAGTCTTTCTTGCCGCGCGGTGCCCGAAGCAGAAGCTGTTCGCAAGTGCCGGTCGGTCAGATCCAGAGATTTCAGCTACCGAAGACTTCTAAAAAAGCTAAGTACCCCGTTGGGGACTCTTTCTTGCCTCAGCCGATGTCAGACAAAGTAAATAATTGTTTAACTTGTGGGAAACAAATACCTCATAAGGATTTCCATTCTTACTGCCTTCCTTGCTTAGGCCCAGACCACGACGTATCAGCTTGTTTAGCCTGTGCCTCCTTCAACCGACGGACTCTTAGATGTCGGTCGGAGTTTGCAGAAGAGTTTTTTGGATCCGCTTTTGCATATAAAATGCCATCGGAGACTCCGACTACACATTTAGCCAAAAAACGCAAGGAAAAGGACCGACACTCGCGGCCCGCAGTTTTGGCTGAAACCACTGTTAGGCCTACCGCGAGTGTCTCGGTTTCGGCCGAAACCGAGTCCTCGGTTCTTACTTCTACCGAAATCATACCTCTGACGAACGAGGCCAGAGAGGCCCCGGCTGAGTCTGCTACAGAAATCCCTACCGAAGAAGCAAGCGCACAAGATTTGTCCAACACCATTCCATTGGACATTTCTACTCCTGCACGTGGGGCAGGTAGGCCCCCTGCTTCTATGTCTATTAAGGCTTTCTCCAGGGCTAAAGCAGCTAAAATTTCAAAAGCTTTACCTGCAAAATCTACTTCTCAGAGACCTTCCTCAAATTCTCAGATTCTCAGCCTTGCTGAGGACCTTATATCTCTGATTAGGGGTTCCCAACCTCACCCAGACAGGGCCTCCCAACCTCCTCCTGATAAAAGGCCTAGGACTGAACCCCTCTCCTCTGATTACTCCTCGGATGGATCTGATTTATCAGACCATCAGGAAGGGCCATACTCACCTTATGAGGATTCAGATGCAGAAGACTCTATTCCTTCTGCCTCCCCTCCAGAAGAATTTTCCTTTGGGGAGACTTTGCACTCAATGAGGGAACATTTTCAGTGGCAGGGTCAGGATTTCTCTGATTCTAGAAAAAGACTAAGGACCTTTTTACACTTGCCACAGCATAGGCCCTTAGCCATACCACCTGTGCTAACTGTAGTTGATGATGCATATAATGATGTCAGTTCTGCCCTTGATTCTCTTCCCCCGGCCCCTGCCAAACCTGACAGATATCACAGGGTCCCGGATTCTCACTTCCACTTGTATAAAGCCCATGCTGCAGACCCAGAAACTATTTCTCAGGGCCCAAAAGGTGTTGCAGCTGCCACTGCCAAAAATCCCCTACCCTCTGAAAGAGAGTCAAGAGCATTAGAGAGATGGGGAAAAAAGGTTTATACATCTGCTACTCTTTCTACCAGGGCTTTAAACTGTCAATTCCATATGATACAGTACCAGGAATATTTGTTAGATCAGCTGAATAAAAAGCTTTCTTCACCTAAACCTTTAGACCGCAAGTCCCTTCAGGATTTGGTACACAACTCTCAGCAGGTCAGTAATCATTTCTTAAAATGTGGCTATGATGCACTGGAGGCTTCACTTAGATCAGCTATGACTGGGGCAGTAATTCGAAGGCATGCCTGGCTAAAAGAGCAATCCTTACCAGACCATGTCAAGGCTAAACTCCTAGATGCTCCAATGGAGAAACAAAGTTTATTTGGCTCCCCTGCACAGGAGATTCTAAAGAAAGTGGAAGAAAAAGCAAAATCTGTGCAAACAGTAAAGGATTTTCTGCAGGTCCAACCTCCGAGGTTCAGCAGAAACTGGCCTTCAAAGAATTGGTCCTTTCCAGACACCTCCAGAGCACAGAGGGGCAGGAATAGACACCCAAGAGGCAGAGGTCAATCAAAGGGTGCCTACAGGGGTCGTCAGTGGCAACCTGCCAACCAGAGGAGTACTGCCACAACTGCAACTACAACCACTTCCACAGGACAGACACAATGACTTGACTCTGATTCCACCTAACAGGGAACAACTGGAAGCACCCTTGGGCGGAAAGTTGGCCTTATTCTCGAAAAACTGGCATTGCATTACAAAAGACAAATGGACTTTGCAAACAATAGACAAAGGATACAGGTTTCACTTCCACACTTTACCAAGAAGGAGCGGAATGCCAAACCTTCCACCAAACCAGAAGCCAGAGGCTTTAAGACAAATCAGCAGTTTACTTCAGATGAAAGCAATAGAAAGGTACCATCTATGGAACAAGGCCAAGGATTTTACTCCAGACTATTCCTTGTACCAAGAAAAGAAACCCAATGGAGGCCTATTCTCGACTTGTCCGCACTAAACACATATCTCATTGTGCCAAAATTCAAGATGCTGACTCTACAGCAACTTCTTCCCATGTTGGGCAAGGAGTCTTGGCTGGTGACTCTAGATCTCAAGGAGGCATACCTGCACGTCCCTATACGACCAGATTGCAGAAGACACCTAAGATTTCTTGCAGGATCAGAGCATTATCAATTCTCAGCATTGCCCTTTGGCTTATCTACTGCGCCCAGAGTATTCACGAAATGCCTGGCATCAGTAATTGCACATTGCAGGCTTCAGGGAATTCAAATCTACCCATACCTGGACGACTGCCTAATACAAGCGGACAACAAGACAAAACTAATAAAGGATTCGGCCTATGTCATACACCTGTTACAGGCCTTGGGATACACGGTCAACATCCAGAAGTCAAGACTAGTGCCATCCCAAAGAATAACATTTTTGGGTGCGGATCTGGACACAATAACTCAAATGGCTTTTCTCACAAAAGAAAAACAAAAGCAACTCCCAGTCTACTTCATGGCTTTGAAAAGACAAACTCAGCTTACTGCAAGGAAAGTCCTGCAGGCCCTGGGTTACATGGCATCCTGCATAATCCTGACCCACATGCTAGGCTGCATATGAGGAAATTACAATGGTACCTAAGGAATGTATGGTCTCAACACAGGCACAGTCTAGAAACCATGATTCCAATCCTTCCATGCCTGTCAAAGGAATTTCTGTGGTGGGCTCAGGCCTGCCAGTCCAACAGAGGGTTGCCTTTCAACAAACCACAACCAAGGCAGACCATCACCACGGACGCCTCAGACCTAGGATGGGGAGCACACATGGAAGACAAGTGTATCCAAGGCCTATGGTCTCAAGACCAGCTGAATTTGCACATAAACCTAAAGGAGATGCTGGCAGTGAAGCATGCAATCGAGGCATTCAAATCATTCCTCCAGCAAGGACATCTGCTGATAAGGACAGACAATACCACAGTCATGTGGTACATAAACGGGGAGGCACGCACTCCTACCCTCTATGGCGGATGGCAATGGATCTGTGGAACCTAGGCCTGAATCTCAACATCCAACTGCAGGCCAAATTCGTACCAGGAAAAGAGAATTCACTAGCAGACAGCTTAAGCAGAACTACCACGGATGCTCACGAATGGATGTTGCATCCAAACATCTTCAAAATCATAACAAACAAATGGGGAATGCCAGAGATAGACCTGTTCGCCTCCCCACTCAACCACCAACTGAAGAAATTCTGCTCAAGAGAATACCACCCACAAGCCTGGTGGGTGGACTCCCTCTCTTTCAGCTGGAATACCCTAACAGTGTATGCTTTTCCACCTCTTCCATTGATGTACAAAGTTCTACTGAAGATCAGGGAGGAACAGCCAAAGGTGATACTAATAGCTCCAGACTGGCCAAGGCAGCATTGGTATCCACTACTGAGAAGCATGTCTCGGACGAACTTATGGCCTCTACGCCTATGGCCTCTTCTTCTAACGCAGAACAACTTCAAGACCCTGCATCCAAACTTGAAAACACTGCAGCTGACTGCCTGGAAAATTGCTTAAAACAAAACCAAACTGTCTTATCTCATAGGGTCAAGGACATTATCCTGGAGGCTCGCAGACCCTCCAAAAGAAAAACATACTCAGCTAAATGGAAGAGATTCCTCATTTGGAGCGCATCAAAGGGTACAAATGTCACACTGGCAAACCTAGCACACATCCTAGAATACTTAGCAGAACTGTTCCACAATGGCCTGTCCTATTCTTCCATTAAGATTCATGCTTCAGCAATTTCAGCAGAGTACAACATGGATCCTCCTATCTTCTCTCTCACCCTCTCCTCAGACAATTTTTAAGAGGGATCAAAAATGTAAAACCTCCAAGGAAACCCCCTCTGCCTGCATGGGATCTCAATTTTGTGCTGGAAAAATTAACACTACCCCCTTTTGAACCAGCAGCATCAGCAGACTTACAGTTCTTATCTTGGAAAACTGCTTTCCTTCTAGCAATCACTTCAGCAAGAAGAGTATCCGAGTTACAGGCACTAATGGCAGTGCAGCCTTTCCTTATTTTTCACCAGGATAGAGTGTCTCTGAGAACCAATCCTACTTTCATGCCAAAGGTGGTATCCAGGGTATCCTTGAACCAAGCTATTCATTTGCCTACATTCTTCCCTAACCCACAGAACAAGGGGGAAAATCTATTGCACACCTTGCACACGCTACTATCTGGACAGAACTAAAACCAGCAGAAAAACTGACCAACTTTTTGTAGCATATGCAACTGCAGTGCAAGGAAAAGCAATTTCCAAACAGACAATTTCAAAATGGATAGGAAATTGCATTCGTTTCTGCTACTCTTTTCATGGAAAGACAACTCCTGAAAATATCAGGCCTCACTCCACAAGAGCCACAGCCACCACTACAGCTTTCCTACGAGGGGTGGCTACCAAGGACATTTTAGAAGCTGCTACTTGGAGCTCCGTGCATACATTTGCCAAGCATTACAATCTATCTTTATACTCCAGATCCCGAGCAGGTTTTGCAACTGCAGTTCTACAGGGGATCTTAACTACACCATTAGTACCTCCTCCCCCAGTTTGGCTATGGTATTCTACCCATATGTTAGGACTGCAGATGCATCCTTGAAGGACATAGTACAGTTTTGTACTGCTGTTTGGAATTTTCAACATTTATCCAAATTTAGCCTTCCTAGAGGGCACCTGGCATCTGGGGCAAGAAACACTGAGGAAAATGGCGTCGGCTGATGCCTTTATACCCCAGAAGCTCTGACGTCGGGGAAAGTGCGACATCAGCCGAGGCCAGACCCAGACTTTGGAATCCGGCCGACCGAAGGGCTGCCTGAGGCAGGACAACCCATATGTTATTACTGCAGATGCATACCTATCGGACATCTACATTTATGGTAGGTACAAAACTGTACTTTTACCAGATCCGGTTGACCATGTACCTGTTATCAATACTCAACTCCTTAAACAAGGTAGTGGTAAATTCACAGGAGTCCGATTCCCAACAACAAATGTTATCTTTGCTTAATCAGGCTGCTCAAGTAGCCAGACACAATGTAAAATAAAGTCACGATGCTGTGGAGGCCTGTTCCAGAGTAGCTGCTACTGACTGTTATTCACAGGTGTGCATGGTTGTACAATCAACCTATGCCAGACATTTTCAAAGCTAAACTTATTTAAACCTCTACAGGAGCAAGGCAAAACAATGAAAGACTGCAGACAGATTCTGCTAACCTTTGTGCCTTGATACAAGAGGAATTACCCAGCCAAGTCCACTTCTTTTATTAGAAGAGACTTGACCAATTCAAAAGCATGGGAGGGCATCTGAAAAGAGATTTCTAGATAAAGCGCAGAGGGATCTCACATCTGGAAGACCTCCATTTGGGGAAAAATCGATGAGACTATCAACAGATCACCACCCCTTGGGTCCTGTCCTGCCTTCTCAAAAAGGTTAATTCAGTCAGTCTCAAACTTGTAAAAGATAACCAAAGACCACTGGACCCTTTCTGTCTTAAAAAAGGATTATGCTATGTCTTGGAAACATGCTCTGCTGAGTGGTATACCACCCTCATTTCACCCAACCAAGTCCATCTTCTGCCACCCATACTGCAAGAGTTATAGACAAAAGGCACTACAGAACTATTGCCCACAGAATTCATAGGAAGGGGAGTTTACTCCAGACTCTTCCTAGTGCCAAGAAAGGAAGGACAGTGGAGACCCATACTGGATCTGTGTCTGCTAAACATTTTCTTAAAGATGCCTACCTTTAAAGTACTTTCCTGCACACACTGCTGCCTTTCATACTTCACAGACATACCTAGTCTGTCTGGATCTAAAAGATGCCTGTTTTCATATACCCATTCACTCCTCTTGCAGGAGATTCTTCTGGTTCTGTACTGGTTCCCCCCGCGACCTCAACTTCATGCTGGAAAAGCTCACTCCAACCCTTTTGAACCATCACCCTCAACAAATTCTACACCTGGAAGACTATTCTGCTTATTGCTCTCACTTCTGCTAGGAAATTTTAATGTACAGGCACTCATGGTCATTCTCCCTTTCTTATTTTTCACAAGGACAGGGTGACCCTGAGGAATAACACCTCCTTTATGCCAAAAGTAGTGAGCAAGCTCCCTGTTAACCAAGCCATCAATCTGTGTACCTCCTTCCCCTAACCCACAAAATAGAGAGGAAAGACCCCTCCACTTTAGATGCTCACAGACAGGTGAGGGTCTGTTTGGACAAGACCCCATTTATTTGCAAGTTAGATCAACTGTTTCTCGTTCATGGAATCAAAGCAGGACTAACCAGTATCTAAACAAGTCATTGCAAGATGCATCTCTCCTTTTGTTCTGTATGTAGAAAATCCTTGCCCTCATGCCCTTGACCTCACTCTTCCAGGGCAGTGGCATTCTTGAGGGCCTTCTACAAAGGGATGGGTGCCAGGGCTGTATTGGAAGCTACTACCTGGTCGTCTGTGCACACTTTCGCAAAACACTATAGGATTGATTCATTTTCAAGGTCCAGACCTGCTTTCGCTAGGTCAGTCTTCTCTGGCCTCTTGGAACAGTTCCGCTATCAGCTAGCCAACCCTGCTGACATTCCCTTCAGCTCTGGGTTATCACCCATTTGTTTGGAATACTGCAACAGTGAGCTCAATCAGGACATAGTAGAGTTGTGCACGAACTTACCATAACAATATAGGTCCTACTGCTCACTCTTGCAGTATTCCTTCTTACCCTCCTTACCCTCTGATTTGGTTACCATCTCTTTCTCTGTCCTTCTGCCTTGTAGGAAGGGGACCCTAGGGCCGATGGATCTTACCATTTTGTGTGTGGCCCCTTCTAGCTGACTAGTCACACTCTGGGATCTTCAGGCCAGTGGCTTGGAGGTAGTTTGAGGCTCTGTGTTCATACATCCACCTGTATACCTTTTACTGATATGAGCTGAGGTCACATCAGATGTACGACCTAGGGAAGGCAAAGCTTTTTTACCCCTTGAAGGACATTAGCAGTGATAATCCATTTGTTTGGACTGCTACAACAGTGACCAGTGGGACAGCTGCTACTGTGGTAAATTCTTGTATAGCTATGTCTTGAGCCCTTTGAATGTCCTTTGAAGGTTGTCATGCCAAGGGAAGCTGGCAAATACCATAGAGCTGACAACCATGGTTCAGCTTTCACAACAGAGTTCCCATCATCAATGCCCATGGCCAAACCCTTTTCATAACCTTGGAAGGCAAGAACAGGCCACCCACTAACCTGGCAAGTGAGGACATAGCTTGCCATGAGGTGGAAGTGCAAGAACTCTATCCACAAGTTCAGATTTTCAAGGTAGATGTCCTAATTAAAAAGATGCAGGATGTGAACTTACAAATAATTTATCCCAAATTTCCTGCAGGTATCTGGTGGTCAGGTATTCAGTAGGTCCTTACTGTTCACCCTACCCGTGGCTGTTTCTCCACATTGGCTCTCCTTGACTCGGGAGTTTCTCCAAGTTTTACAGAAACTGATGCCAAGCTTGGTTCCTCAGTTTCTGAAGTCCCCCCAGAGGGGGGGGGGTACCCTCTCCTGGGAAGGTGGAGGATGACTCATCTGAAAGTAGGGAAGAGGATCTGGGTTATTAAATGTTCTACTTTTAGGATATGACAGTAAGAGAGAACATTATTTTCTCTGTCTCACCCACAGAAGAAATTTCATTTGGAGACACTGTTTGCTTGTAAGATGAAAAATATTTCAAATGGAAAGCCAAGGAGGTGTCCGATTTCCAAAAAAGCTACTTTAATTTATTGGGTCTGAATGTCCCTAATTCTTTGTCTGTCACCCTACTTTATGGCTCTGGAGGGTGTTTTTCTTGCAGCTTCTAAGGAACTGGACACCTAGTTCCCTGCTACTAAAAAAACTAACAGGTTTTGCAGGGTCCAGGAGTCCTGAAAGACCCAATGTTGCCTATTTTTAGCCAGTTCAATGTTTGGGTTGTCTGATCCAACTTCTGCTTCTACTGCCAGAACTTTGGAGCTCAGAAATCTGACTCCTCCCCATAATTCTCTCAGTCTGTCTGAATTACCTCAGATCTCATTTGCCACTTGTTCATCCAGACACGTTTCCAGGACCTCCTGTCATAGTCATAAGTAAAGCCATTTTTAATGTGCAAATTCCTCAATGACTCCCCTTTTGCTGTTTTAGGTTAGTGCATGCATATATATATATCTATATGTGTATGTATGCATGTGTGTATATATATATATATATATATATATATATATATATATATATATATATATATATATATATAAAACTCATTTGACTGACACCCATTTGATGTAAATTTCATTTGACTGACTTCCATTTCACCAACGTTCAAGACTTTGTTGTGGGTTTTCCTTCACCTGTGACTTGCTTGTGATAAAAAGAATTACTGTAACTTAATAGTGCTATTAGAATTCTGTTAGTCGTGTAGAAAGTAGTGATGTGAAGTTGTTCAATCTCGCCATTCATTCATCACTGATGGGTTCGGAGCCGATTCTCGGCTCCGACACGGCCGACTAGCAAGCTCAAAGTTCTCCAGTAGCTTGAGATCCCACCCCTTATCCCATAATACTCTGCTGGAATTATCTCCGATCTAGTTTGCTGCGGCACGGATCTCTTGGTTTCCAGCTTGGCTCAAGACTTTATTGGGAGTTTTTCAACTTTCAGCAAGTTATATTTTCACTTTTTTATATACTTTTGTTCTATTCATAGTAGCAGATATACTAGTTAGTAAATGGTACTTTTTTCTGTGTTTTTACCCCCTTTCCTCAGTATTTCTATATTGCCTTCGGCCTTAGGATTAGTGATTAGTCAGTGATCTCCTTTGGGACTATCATTTTGTATCTCTAGTTACTGTTTGCAGTTATTACTTGTTAGTGCCACTCTTTGGGCTGTGTGTATGTTTGTGTAAGTTGCTTAATTTAAAACGGCTCTTAATCAGTGTGCTTGAGTTGTGTAATGTCTGAAGATAAGGACAAGCATACAAAGTCTGGATTTAAAAAGTGCCCAGACTGCGGACAAAAAATGTCAGTCACAGATGCCCATGTGCATTGTGTTTACTGCTTGGGTGAGGTACATCTGCAAGAGTCTTACAGCATATGTCATTCCTTTTCCACAAGAGTGTTAGCTGAAAGGAAGAGGAAATTGATTGATAGGCGTGTCATTAAACACCCCTTTTCTGAGGCATTGTCTGACCAGGATGGAGCCAGTAAATCCTCCAAATCTTCCAAGTCTTCTACTGATTCTAGATCCAAGAAAAGAAAAAGGTCAGAAATTTTGGTGACTTCGGCTCCACTGCCCTTGGAGCAGACAGTCTGCTCTTTTCGGAACTGGGACATGGCCTTAGAACCAGTTACCGAAAAACCTCCTTCCATATTGCTCCAGTTGGCTCCATCTGTCCACTCTTCCAGGTCCTCTGTCAGCTTATCTGATGTGGATATGGACTGGCTGGTTCAGAAACTCTTGAAGGCACCAGGCCTAGTTAAATTGCTGTTGGCTCGGACACAACAGTTGGAGCCGAAGACCACTACCCTTGAATTGTCTGCTCCCCCTCAGAGCCATATCGGACCTTCGGAGCCAGAGGAGGCAGACCTGATGATCGTAGATCCCTTGGAGCCGACACCTGCTCCAGTGTAGTCGGCTCCATCTGCTCGGACGTTCTCTGCACCGACTGGGGACTATAGGAGCCGACACTCTCCGGTCGGGTCCGCGGAGGATAGCTGCACCGACTTGTCGGTGCTGACTCTTCCTCTCGGGGCCTCGGCTCAGGTCCTACCTCGGGCTCGGAGCCCATGGCTTCGGTGTGGGAGGAGATTGCAGCTCTATCAAAGCCATCGACGACTCCTCATCAGAGCCGAGGTGTTTTCGATGCCATGAGGCGAGTGTTGTCTCCCAAGACTTCCTCATCTCAAGGTCTGGCCTCTTCTTCCCCCTAAATTGCATGTCTGTTTCCTCTGGTTCTCCCAAGCGTAGAGACTCAGAGCCTCAGGTAGCCCCACAGGGCGCTCCCTGCTCTTCTGAGACCTCTCCAGAAGTTCCCCCTGAAGAGGTTCCCAGGAAGAGATTATGCAAGAGGAGGCATTTGGACTCCCCCCAGGAGTCTGTCACATCGAACACTGACCTGGATGAATCAGAAGGGTCCCCCAGATCCCCCTCTGAGGACATCTCCTTTGCGGAGATTCTTGAAATCCTTAGGCAGAGGGGTGATTGGCAGCCCAAGAGCCATACTGAGGACGAGCCGGTTCTCCTGAAGGCATTTGGGTCTCAACCTTCCACCTCTTGGGTATCTCTGCCCTACGATGAGCTTAGGGATCTGGTCTCTCGTAGGGCGTGGGAGTCTCCAGAATCTATGGAACCTGTTCCTCGGAGGCCTATTAAGTTTATTTCAGCCCCTGTGGATAAGTCTTTTGACCAAGGGAGCCCCTGCTGATGCCATGGTAGTGTCGGCAGCCACCAAAAAGGAAATGTCTGAGACTTCCTCATCTATCCATCCTCCTAATAAAGAATCTAGGATCATGGATAGATATGGGAATCGCATGTTCAGTTCAGCGACTTTCTCACTCGGATCACTGAATTACTTGACACATTTTACCAGACTGCAGGGAGATCTCCGTAAGGAGTTTGGAGATGCTCTTCAGGGTGCTGTAACTTCGAGTGTATCCGATAAGATTGCCACTCAGCTCTCTACCCTCAATTCGATAGTCAACTCATCCATGCGTCTCTTATCATACGCAGCTGATGGTTCGAGTAGAGCCGCAGGTACAGGAATCGCTCTCCGTAGGCATGCCTGGATGTGACTCTGTTCCTTCGTGGAACCCTTCAAGTCTTCTTTTACTAATACCCCATTTGACTGCTCAGACTTGTTTGGGCCAAAGGTGAAGGGGACTTTAACCAGGTGTGAGCAAGAAGGAAAGACTGTCTGCCGTCTGAGTCCTTTTTCCCACCCCCACTTGACCCTTTCCCAAAGGTCAGAGGGGAGGAAAGGTGTGGTTCCTGAAAGCCCAAGGAGCCTTTCAAGACACACGTGGAGAGCCACCCTCCAGAGGCAGAGGAGGGGGTTTCAATGGAAGATGCCGCTCTCGCGGCAGAGGGGGTCTGCAACACCAAGGTGACAGAGATCTCTTCTCTGGTCAAACCTACCAGCACTCCTGAAGGGAAGCCCGACTGTCCTACTCTGGAAGCAGATGGGGTTCACTTATCTTTGTACCCCAAAGCCTGGCTAAATATAACAAACGACAGTTTGGTACGAAGTATCATTTCCAGAGGGTATTTCATACCATTCTCCACCCAGCCTCTTCCCGTCAAAAAAATCCCAGATGTTCCACCCAGTCATTTGGGACAAGCAGCAATAGAGGTATGCCGATTGCTAGAAAAAAAGGGTCATCCAGCCAGTCCCAGCAGACCAGACAGGATTCGGAACTTACTCAAGGTTTTTTTTGGTTCCAAAGAAAACAGGGGACTAGAGACCCATTTTTGATCTCCGCAGACTCAACCAGATTGTGAGAAAAGAGAAGTTCCGAATGGTCACTCTGCAGTCCATACTCCCCTTGTTGGGGAAGGACAACTGGATGTGCTCGATCTCAAGGATGCGTACTACCACATAAAGATGGCCAGACCATCAAGAGATCACCTGCGTTTCCGGCTGGGAGCCAATCATTATCAATTCCGAGCTCTGCCCTTTGGTTAACTACAGCCCCCAGAGTGTTCACCAAGTGCATGGCAATAGTCACAGCTCACCTGAGGTGTCTAGGATTCCAGGTGTTTCCGTATCTAGGCGATTGGCTCCTTACCTCCACCACCAGGCATTAACTTCTTAGAGCGAGAGAGGCTAATCTAACACACTGCGATCAGCTAGGCATTACAGTCAACTTCGAAAAGTCTGCCTTGTTGCCATCACAGCATATCATTTTTATAGGGACAGAACTAAACACATCAGCCACCACTCTCCACCTTCCGCCAGAAAGAATCTCTATTCTTCGCCAACACGTCATGTCCCAAATATCAAAGAATAGAGCACCAGTAGCAGAAGTATTGAAAGTTCTAGGATTGATGGCGGCAGCTATTCTAGCAATTCCCTTAGCAAGGATGCATATGAGAATCTTTCAGTGGCTTCTATTCACGCAATGGTCTTACCAAGAACTTCCAGCGAGTCACATGATCCTGATAAATTCCTGCAAGAAGGATCTTCAGTGGTGGTTGATGTCTCCATGTCACAGTAGGACATCCTTTCATGCTTCCCCCTCCTGTTGCCACTGTGACCACGGACGCTTCCCTGATAGGTTGGGGGGTGGGCTATTTCAGGGAAAGACTGCCCAAGGCACATGGGCAGATCAAGAATCACATCTGCATATCAGTGTCCTGGAGATGAGAGCAGTACTTCTAGCATTGCAATACTTTCAGAACTCTCTTCCCTCTGGGGACAATTGCAATACAGACAGACAGCATGTCAGTGGTCTGGTATCTGAACAAGACAGGACCAAGTCTTATCCCTTTGCCAAGAATCCCTCAGAGTATGGCAGTGGGCACTGTCGTCCCAGCGCTTTCTGTTGGCAACGCACATCCCAGGCAAATCCAGGGTAATAGCGGATAGGCTGAGCAGAACAATCTTGTTGCCCCACGAATGGTCCCTCAAATAAGAGATTGCGGACAGAATCTTCCTCAAATGGGGCCAGCCTTCCTGCGACCTCTTCAGCTGCGACCTCTTCGCCAGTCACATCAACAACAAATGCAGAAGCTATTTTGCCCTAATTCCCACGGCAGGTCATTCCCCGAGGGGATGCTTTTGTCCACGATTGGCCCCCGGGTCTCCTCTATGCATTTCCACCAATTCCCCTGATTTCCAAATGCTTACAGAAAGCAAAGTCACTAGGATGGACAATTATCCTCATAGCCCCTCATTGGCCTCGGCAGATTTGGTTCCCATTTCTTTATCATATTCTGGAAGATCCATGGATCCTGGACCCAGTTCCGGACTTGTTGACACATCCATCAGGGGATCTTCACCCGTCATTGCAGACACCGAAGCTAACCGCGTGGCTGCTCCAATTCCCCGCATAGCCAGGCTCTATAATCTTTCCCATGACACTAGTCAGATTTTGTTGGCTTCCCACAAACCTCCTACCAGAAAATTGTATCGTAGTAAGTGGAAGAGATTTTCCACTTGGGCTTCTTCCCACAACATTGACCCTTATCAAGCGCCTTTGTCTTCTATCTTACAATTCTTGACAGAAATCTTCAACAAAGGAGCAGCGGTAGCTACGGTACGAGTACAATTAGCTGCTATATCTAATTTCCATCTTGGAATTGATGGATATAATGTGATCCTATCTCGCTTACATTCATTACTGACGGGCTCTGAGCCGAGAATCGGCTCCGACTCGGCCGCTATAACTAGCACGAAGTCTCTCATTGGCTGGGCTAACCCTGTATCCCAGGATGCACCACGCCCAAACTCCCAGATCTCATTTGCTGCTCCTAGAGTAACAACGTGGTCTCGACTTGGCTGCGGCTAAGTACCCTCTCTTTTTTGACTTAATAGCTGTTTGCGCGAGTTATTTCCAAAAAGCTATTTTAGTAGCTACGTTGTCTGTTTCCCTTTTTATGATTGATTGCGTTTTTTCATCGTTGTGTGGTAATCCTTCTGTTTGGTGGGCTAGGCCTGTTTAAATTAGAGGGCCTTTGCCCTGTCTTGTGTCTTTAGTGTTCAGGCGTTTAAGTTAGAGCCCTTTCCACCCTCCCTCCTTGTGTTGCTGAGTGTGCGATCGTGTTTCCTTATGTCTGGCAAGGAACAAAAAGAACGTAAGCCATCTGGCTTTAAAAAATGTGCCAAATGTGCATATAAAATGTCGTTGACTGATGGCCACGCCATCTGTGTTTATTGTCTTGGTGCCATACACTTGCAGGAATCCTGCAGTGTTTGTCATGCCTTCTCTTCTAGGGTTTTACAGGAGAGAAAAAATAAGCTTATCCTTAAGGGTTTGATTAAACCCTCCTTTGAGGAAGCTTTAGCGTCTTCTCTCCCCTCAGAGACATCCAGGTCTAAGACTAAAAAGAAGTCTCCGGCTAGTTCATCGGAGCCTCCGGAGAAAAGGTCAAAAGCTATATCTCCTTCCTCTGCTCCACTGATCTCGGAGCCGCAGGAGGTACTGTCTAAAGCTGTGTCTCCTTCCTCGGCTCCACTGGTCTTGGAGCCGCAGGAAGTCTCGTCTGTTTCGGGGTCGGCTTCTTCTACTCCACGGTCGTCGGCGCCGAAGGAGGTTGCGGTGGTTCTCAAGCCTGCTTCGGCTCTGATCCCTTTGGAGCCGACTCGGAGCCGTTCCCCCAGTCTTGTCTCGGTTCTGACAGAGAAGGTTTCTCGACCCCCTTCTGTCTCCCAGAGGCTCCTCCAGTCGCCATTGTTAACTAATTTATTTTCGGCTCCAGCCCAGTCGGCTCCAGAGCCAGCCACGTTATCTGTTCCGTTTCTTCCTCCTCCGACAACCTCGGTGTCATCGGAGCCGGAGTCTGCCGAATCGAGTGAAGTCCTTGGGTGGGTCGGCTCCAAAACCTCCTGCTAGTCTTTCGGATCCGACCTCGGCTCCAACCTTTTCCATCCCTTCTATGGGTTTCGGTACTCTGGTGTCCTCGGTCGAACCCGAGGGGGATACATCGCGGCTTCAGGCTTTGGCTCCGAGTCTCCCCCTTGGTGCTTTGGCTAGGGGCACTCTGACTCCGGTCATGGTCTCGGAGGTGGGTTTTTCGTCCGATTCTGGTGGACCTGCCTTTGAAGCTATGAGGAGCACGCTGGCCAAGTCCTTAGTGACTTCACCTGAATCGGCAACTCCTTCCCCAGACGCTGCGACTAGAGCTTCTATTGCCCCCTATCTCTGGCCTGAGGATATCTCCATGTGTGGTCCTCTGCTTTCTGAGGGCCTTTCAGAGTCCGTGCTTGAGGAGCTTCCCAGGAAGAAGTTGTGTAAGAGGAAGCACGTAGACTCCCCAGATGAGTCTGTCACCTCGGACACTGACCTCGATGATGCAGAAGGGTCCCCGAAGTCGTCCTCTGATGATGTCTCTTTCTCCAGTATCCTGGAGATCTTGAGATAGCGGGGTGACTGGCCATTCAGAAACCCTTCTGAGGAGGAGTAGGTCTTCCTCAAGACCTTCGGAGCCCCGCCTTCTGCCTCCTGGGTGTCTCCACCCTTTGATGAATTTTTGGATCTTATTTGTTGAAAGGTGTGGGAACACCCTGACTCTGTGGAGCCAGTTCCTAGCTGCCCCAATAAGTTCTTATCTGCGCCTCCTGGAAAATAATTTTTGACCAAAGGAGTACCTGTGGATGCTATGGTGGTGGCGTCTGCCACTCAACAGGACGTGGCAGAGGCTTCTACTTCCATCAATCCTCCTAATAAGGAGTGTAGGAGTATGGATAGGTATGGGAAGCGTACCCTGTCTTCAGCGACCTTTACCTTGCGGTCGCTGAATTACTTGTGTCATTTTACGCGGCTCCAAAGGGATCTCATAAAGGAGTTGGGAGATACCCTGTCGTGTAACTTGCCTGAGGCGTTCGCCCAGTCTGTTAATGCCCAGCTGTCTACCCTTTCTTCCATCGTCATCTCGTCCATGAGGCTCATATCTTATGCAGCCGAGGGGGTGGGTAGAGCAGCGAGTTCGGGCGTAGCCCTTAGGAGGCAAGCTTGGATGCGCTTGTGTCATTTTGCAGAGGCTTTCAAGTCTTCTTTCACGGACGCCCCATTTGACGGGTCCTCCCTTTTTGGACCCAAAGTGAAAGACACCCTCACTAGATGTGAGCAGGAGGGTAAGACTTTGTCTGCCGTTGGGGCCCATTTTTCGCTTCCCACTAGACCTCATCCCAAGGCTCAGAGGGGAGGGAAAATGTGGTTCAGAAAGTCTCAAAAGTCTTCCCCCTCCCATCAAAGTGACCCCCCCCCCTCCAGGGGCAGAGGAGGGGGGAATTTTAATGGAAGGCGTCGCCCTAGAGGCTGTGGAGGCCCCCCCAATACAGGAGACCGCGAATCCTTTTGTGGTTCCTCCTACCAACGTCCCTGAGGGATTACCCGACTGTGCGTCTCCGGAGCCAGTCGGGGGTAATTTTTCACAGCATCTTCAGGCCTGGGAGTCCATCACTCAGGATTAATGGGTGCTTCGTATCATCACCGAAGGTTACACCATTCCCTTCATCCGCCCCCCCCCCCAATCAAGGAAAATCCCGGACATTCTACCCAGTCAACGGGATCAGGCAGCAATAGAGGTCTCAAAACTGCTAGGAAAAGGAGCCATTCAACCAGTCCCCGCAGACCAGATTGGATTAGGAACTTACTCAAGATTATTTTTGGTGCCAAAAAGAACAGGGGACTTGAGACCCATTCTGGATCTCAGCTGTTTAAACCGCTTTGTAAAGAAGTCCAAGTTCCGAATGGTCACGTTGTAATCCATTTTCCCCTTGCTGGAAAAAGAAGTATGGATGTGCTCCATCAATCTCAAGGATGCCTATTATCACATCAAGATAAACAAGGCTTCCAGGAATCATTTACGCTTCCGGCTGGGAGCCAGTCATTTTCAATTCCGGGCCCTGCCCTTTGGTCTCACCACAGCCCCCAGGGTGTTCACCAAGTGTCTGGCAGTGGTGACAGCTCACCTGAGACGTCTAGGATTCCAGGTGTTTCCTTATCTAGACGACTGGCCCCTCACTGCCCCCACCAGGCATCTACTTGTTCAAGCCACGAGAGCTACTGTCGAATTGGGCCATCTACTAGGGATTTCATTCAACTGGGCAAAATCTGTATTGCTGCAATCACAGCGTGTTGCCTTTATCGGCGCAGAGCTAGACTCTGTAGAAATGCAAGCTTTCTTACCGGCAGAGAATAAAAGTATTACAGGCCCAAGTTCTGGCTTTACTACCCCGGAAAAAAGCCCAAGCCAGGATGGTTCTTCATTTGTTGGGATCAATGGCGGCTACCATTCTTCTAGTTCCGCTAGCCAGGTTACACATGCGAATACTTCAATGGCTCCTTTCGGCCCAGTGGTCATATCAGGAACGTCCCTTGTCCCATCCAATTCTCGTCACGGAGAGATGCCGGCAAAATCTGCGTTGGTAGCTTCTCTCGTCCAACCTGAATCGAGGGAGATCCTTGAGCCCCCTGTCCCCTATTGCACAGTAAACATGGACGCCTCCCAGATAGTGTGGGGGGGCATTATCTGGGCGAGACGGTTCAAGGTATATGGAAAGACCACGAAGGGTCACTTGCATATCAATGTTCTGGAGATGAGAGCGGTGCTTCTAGCGTTGCAGGCACTTCACAGCTCTCTTCCCAGGGGAACTATTGCGATTCTTTCTGACAATATGTCGGTTGTCTGGCATCTGAACAAGCAGGGAGGAACCAAGTCCTACCCCCTTTGCAGGGAGGCCATGAGAGTGTGGAATTGGGCGATCGCTTCCATCTAGGAATTGATGGTTTTAATATTATGGCTCACTGATTGTCTAAAGCTTTTCTAAAAGGTTCTTTTCACATAAGGTCTCCAGTGAAGACACCTTATTCCCCCTGGAATTTTAATATTATGTTATCTCTTATTATTCTTCCTCCTTTTCAGCCTGCATCATCTTGTGAACAAAAAATGTTAAATCGTCCATCTCGCTTTCGTTCTTGCCGTTTGGGTTTGGAGCCAATCTTCGGCTCTGACTTGGCCATTTTCTATAGCTCGAGAGCTGTTTGCTCGACGCTACCCCTTATCCCAGCATGCTCAGCATCAGCTACCCAGATCTCGTTTGCCACTGGCTCAGGTTTAGTATAGGTTTTTTTCTATTGATATATTGTTGTTTATTCTTGAAAGTTCGTCAAGTTTTTGTCTAGATAATATTCCTTTATCCCTTATCGTGTTCTTGTGTATTTTAGCTTTGTTGGCGTCGCCCCATAACTCGCAGGCCTTCTGTTCCCTTTAACTAGTTAAATTAGAGAGTTCTCCCTTCCCCTAGGATAGCCGTTTAAATTAGAGGCTTTCCTTCTGTTCCTTAACTAAATAAAAAGTCCATTTCTTTCTTGTTTTTTGTAATATAGCTTTTTATTATTGTTGTGTTTTTTGTTACTATTATGTTTAAAGATACCAAGGTATCTGGCTTCAAAAGTGTGACTCATGCTGTCACAAAATGTCTCTGACAGATGGGCACACTAGTTGTGTATATTGTTTGGGCGCTGTTCACCTGCAGGACTCCTGTTCTATACATCACGCTTTTAGTCCAAGGGTCCTGCAGGAGTGCAAAAACAAATTAATCCTTTTGGGGTTATTGAAGCCTCAGGATTCTCTGGCAAAAAGTACTCAGCCAGCGGAATCCCCTTAAGTCTGTCAAGCCGTCGGCTCCACCTTAGGAGCCGACTCCTTTACTTGACCAACCAAGTATGTTGATGCCAGCTGGCACAGACAAGACAACTCCTCCGTCGGCTCCATCTGTTATTTCGGAGCCGTCTCTGAGCCATAAGAGACTGAGGTCTCCGTCCTTGGAGTCCATCCACTCGGTACCTCAGTCACCTTTGTTACAGAGTGAACGTAGCCATCATTCTTCCTACTCCTCTCGATCCTCTAGATTATCAGATCATGATGTGGAGAGAGTAGTAAGTAGGTTGCTTAAGTCACAGGCACTGGCAAAAATTCTGTCCAGCCCACCTCAACAGGTATCGGCTCCAATCGCCTCTATTTCTGTTCCTCCTCCGACTACATTTAGCTCTGAACCAGAGACCATGGATCCACAGGTAGTAGAACCATTGGCGCTGATCATCATCTCTCCTTTGGTTCAGACTACTTCGATTGTACCTTCTATCAAGGGATCTGGGCGCCAACGCGCTCTCGTCAGCTCTGAGGGGGGGAGTTGCATCGGACCCTTGTCCGACCCCGTTCTCCCCCTTGGAGCTTCGGCGCAGGTGAGCTCGGCACCAACATCGTCCTTGGAGCAGTCACCCTCGACGCGGAGAAAGACTCCTGTTTCTTCAGAGCCTGAGCTTTTCTCTGGCTAGAGGTCGGGAAGCCTTCGAGGTCATGCGGAGTGTGCTGTCCCTCGAAACAGCTCTACTGCCAGCTCCATCTGCTCCTCCTCCCATGGTGTCTGTTCCAAACTCTACTCCTCCTCCAGACCCCAAGCGTATGGAACCTATGCCCCAGGACACCCCATTGGGCGATCCCTCTTCTTCTGAAGCCTCCCCTGATCACTCGGAGGAGCCTCCCCAGAAGAAGAAGTGCAAGGGGAAGCACATAGACTCCCCTGAGTGTGTCACTTCAGATAACAGACATGGATGAATCGGAAGGGTCCCCAAGGTCTCCCTCTGAAGAGGTTTCCTTTTCGGACATCCTTGAAATGCTTAGAGGAGGGACTGGACTTCCCTAGCCCCTACCGAGGATGAGTCTGTATACCTGTACGCATTCTGTTCCCGACCTTCCACCTCCTGGGTGTCTCCTCCTTTCGATCCACTCATGTCTGTTGTGGCTCGAAAGGCTTGATCAGCTCCAGATTCTGTGGAACCTACTCCGAGGAGACCAAACAAATTTATTACAGCTCCCCCAGGACAAGCAATTCCTCTCCAAAGGTGTGCCCGTTGATGCCATGGTGGTAGCAGCAGCCACCAAGTAAGAGTTAGCAGAAACCTCTTCATCTGTTCATCCTCCGAACAAAGAGTCTCGGACGATGGACAGATATGGAAAGTGAATGTTTGCTTCAGCAACCGTTTCAATGAGGTCCCTGAATTATCTATGCCATTTTACACGTCTTCAAAGGGATCTCCTGAAAGAGCTTGGAGATGCCCTTCAAGATCCTACAGCTGAGGGAGCATCAGCTAAAGTAGCTTCTCAGCTTGCGACTCTTAATTCCATAGTCAACTCCTCCATGAGGCTGATTTCCTATGCAGCCAATGGTGTGAGCAGAGCCGCAGGGACAGGTGTGTCTGTCAGGAGACATGCTTGGATGCGGCTGTGTCAGTTTGCGGAACCCTTTCGAGCATCCTTCACCAATACTCCCTTTGATGGATCCTTTCTCTTTGGGCCTCGGGTGAAAGACACGTTGACCAGGTGTGAGCAGGAAGGCAAGACTCTCTGCCGTGGGAGTCCGTTTTTCCACTCCTTCCAGACCTTATCCCAAGGGTCAGAAGAGCGGAAAGATGTGGTTCCGAAAATCCCAGGGACCCTTGCCTGACGCACGTCGTGATTTTTTCCCCCGGGGCAGAGGGGGAAACAACAATAACAGACGCCGCCCTTGTGGCAGAGGGGGACCGCAGAACCAGGGTGACAGAGAAACCTTCTCTGCCAAACCCTTCCAGTATCCCTGAAGGGTTGCCCGACTGCTCACCTCTGGAGGCATTCGGGGGAAGACTTTCGCTGTACCCAAAAGCCTGGCAAAATATAACAAGAGACAGATGGGTACTCTCCATCATACGGAGGTTACAAAATTCCCTTCCATCAATCCCCCATAGAATCAGAAAAGCCCATCACAGATGTCCCACCCAATCTAAGGGATCAAGCAGTCACAGAAGTTTCAAGACTGCTAGAAAAAAGAGCCATTCAAGAAGTCCCCGCAGACCAACTAGGATCCGGAACTTACTCAAGATTTTTTTTAGTATCAAAAAAGACAGGGGACTGGAGACCAATACTGGATCTCAGCAGATTGAACAAATCTGTACAAAAAGAAAAGTTCCGGATGGTGTCACTGTAGTCCATTTTCCCTTTTCTGAGTCAGGACAATTGGGTGTGCTTGATAGATCTTCAGGATGCGTACTACCATATCAAGATGGACAGACGCTCCAGGAGATTTCTTCACTTCCGGGTAGGGGCCAGTCATTACCAGTTCAGAGCTCTGCCCTTTGGTCTCACCTCAGCCCCCAGGGTGTTCACCAAGTGTATGGCAGTAGTCACGGCTCACCTGAGGCGTCAAGGATTCCAGGTGTTTCCCTATCTAGATGACTGGCTCCTGACTGCTACCACCAGGCGTCAACTCTTAGAGGCATGGGATTATACAATCACATCATGCACTTAACTAGGCATTACAGTAAATTTCGAAAAATCTGCCTTGTTGCCCTGTCAGTCTATCACATACATAGGAGCAGAATTAAACACAAAAGAAATGTTTGCAAGATTACCACAGGAAAGAGTTTCCAGTATTCGTCAGCAAGTGTTAATTCTAATGCAGAGCAAAAGGGTTCAAGTCAGACATGTCCTCCAAGCTCTAGGCTCCATGGCAGCTGCCATTCTTCTTGTCCCATTAGCGTGTTTCCACATGAGAATCCTTCAGTGGCTTTTCACGCAGTGGTCTTTCCAGGAACTACCCATGTTTCACATGATCCTGATCACAGAAACTTGCAAAAGGCACCTTTCTTGGTGAATGGTCTCCCCACTAGTAATTCAGGGAAGACCTTTCATAAACCCCCTCTGGTAGCCACAGTGACCACGGACGCCTCCCTGATAGGGTGGGAGGGCTTTATCTAGGTAGGACAGTCCAAGGCACTTGGCAACCTCACAAGTACCATCTGCATATCAGTGTCCTAGAAATGAGAGCGGTTCTCCTAGCATTGCAAGCCTTTCAAGACTCTCTTCCTTCCGGGACCATTGCAATCCAAACTGACAACATGTCAGTGGTGTGGTACATCAGCAAACAGGGCGGGACCAGGTCTTAGCCCTTGTGTCGAGAAGCACTCAGACTGTGGCAATGGGCGATTTCCTCCCACCGCTTTCTGATAGCAACTCACATCCCTGGGAAATCCAACGTTATCCAGCGATTCTGATGCTGAGGACTCTATTCCCTCTGCCCCCCCCCCCCCCCAAGAGGATTTTTCTTTTGGTGAAACCTTGCGTACTCTAAGGGAGCATTTTCGTTGGGAAAGCCAGGATTACTCTTCTAAAAAGAGGCTTTAGGGATTTCTTACTCCTGCCCCAGCACAGGCCTTTAGCTATCCCTTCTGTACTAGACATTGTTGTTGATGCCTTTTCAGAATCTAGCTTCGTCCCGGACTCTCTACCTCCTGCTCCCAGAAAACCTGATAGATATTGCAGGGTTCCTGACTCTCACAAGTTACTTTTTAAAAATTATACTGTGGATCCTGAGACCATTTCACAGGGACCCAAGGGCATTAAGGCTACTACTGCCAAAAATCCTACCATCTCTGATAGAGACTCCAGGCTGCTGGATAGCTGGGGTAAGAAGGTATACACTACTGCAGCTTTGGCCATCAGGGCCTTAAACTGCCAGTTTCATATGTTCAGCAGCATATTATTGGATTGCTTAAACAGAGAATTATGATGATTCTTGATTGTGTTGAAAATAAGGATTTACAGGATTTAATGCATTCTGCTGAACAGGTTGGAAAACATACTTTGCAATGTGGTTTTGATTCACTAGAGGCATCTTGCAGGGCTGCTGTCACTGGGTCTGTACTTAGACGGCATGCTTGGCTTAAGGAGCAATCCTTGCCAGATCATGTTAAAGCTAAATTGCTGGATGCTCCCTTAAATCAGGACTGCCTGTTCAGCAACAAAACAGAAGAAGTTCTTAAAAAGATGGAAGCTAAATCCATGCAAACTGTTAAAGATTTCCTAGAAGTGCAACCTCCAAGATTTAGTAAGCATTGGCCCTCTAAGAATTGGTCCTTTCCTGCCTCTTCCAGGCCTTCAGTCCAAACCCATATCCAGCAGAACACCCAGGCTTCAGTCCCAGGGTACGCACAGGACTAAGTAGCGGGGAGCTCTAACTTCCAAATCAGTGAGTAGTAAGACCTCCCCCCTATGGTAAACTGTCTCAATGAGTTAACTTTAAAACTTCCAAGCACTTCTCAACTGACTTCTCCTTTAGGGGAAAGATTGATCTGCAGGCAAAAAACTGTAAACTCATTACCCAGGACAAATGGGTTTTAAATATAGTTTCCCAAGGATACAGATTTCACTTCCACACGTTACCAACCCCAAATGGGTTGGCCAGATCTACCCCCAAATCAGTGGGCAGAGGCTCAAAAGCAAGTGCTCTGTCTCTTAAGCATAACGGCTATTCAAACTGTACCAGAAGTGGAAAAGGGACAAGGTTTCTACTCAAGACTTTTCCTGGTACCCAGAAAAGACAACTCATGGCGTCCTATCCTGGACCCGTCTACCTTAAACACCTTTTTGGTGAGTCCAAAATTCAAGATGCTAACTCTTCACCAGTTGCTTTTTATGCTAGGCAAAGATGCCTGGTTGGCAACACTCTATTTAAAGGAAGCCTACCTGCACATCCCAATCAGGGAATCTTGCAGAAGATACCTACGCTTCAGAGCAGGCTACATGCACTATCAGTTCTCTGCACTGCCCTTTGGCTTCTCTGCACTGCCCTTTGGCTTATCTACTGCACCCAGGGTATTCACAGTGCCTAGCTCCAGTCATTGCATTTTGCAGGCAAAGAAATATTCAAATATACCCATAACTGGACGATTGTCTAATTCAGGCAGAAAGCCAGGACATACTTTTTAATCATCTGACTTTTGCATAAAGGGTACTGACTTGTTTGGGGTACACCATAAACAAAAATAAATCATGTCTGGTACCCTGTCATAGGTTCATAGGTTCATACTAGGCTATCTTCCCTGGGGCAATTATAAGCCTAGCCCGATTCTGTATGGCTTACGCCACCCCTTGATTTGAGTATACTGTGCCCTTTTAAGGTTTAGTTTACTGTGTCTCTGTCTAATAGTGACACAGGAGTAATCCCTGGGACAAACCTACGATCCCCCATCCACTTATCGAGATTCTTCTTGAAGAGATTCAGTGAGGTGCTCTGCCTCACATGAATTGGAATTCTATTCCAGAGCGAAGGGAGCCTCTGGGTTATGAACCTGTCCCTCCAGCAAGTTCTGTTTATTTCTGTGTTGAGGTTCAAGTCCCTCGAGCGTGTGGCTCTAAGGGATTTAGATTTACTGAGGTGGAGCATGTCCATTAATTCTGGATTTGACATAGCTTTGTATGTCAGGCATAGATCGCCTCGAAGTAGGTGGTATGCAACTGAGTAGAGCTGGAGTTTTTTTAACCGAGCAGCATATGGCATCTGTTTGAGAACCTTGATCCTCTTGGTGAGATACTTTTGGGGTCTTTCTAATTGCTGCAGGTGTCGGGTAAGGTACATCCCAGAAGGGGCATTGTATTCTATGATGGGCCTGATGAGGGATGAATAAAGGGGCACGATTACCTCTCTTGATCTAGATGTGAAACCCTTCGTGATGAGGTGGGCTATGTAGAAGGTCTTTCTAACCACTTTGGCAATGTGGTTTTCAAAGGAGAGATTGCTATCAACTTGGGTCCCCAGGTTCCTAATAACTTTCTCTGTGCTTAATGGGTGTCCGCCTATGTGGTAATTTGTGGGCACATTGTTTTTGCCAAAGGGTATGACTATACATTTTTGGCGTTTAGCTTTAAACCATGGCGCTGGCACCAGTTATCTGTCTCTGTGAGACCTTTTTGAAGGATGTTTGTGTCAGCTGGAGAGTTGATTATGGCGCCCAGTTTGCAGTCGTCTGCGAACTTGGTGAGCCATAGTCCTCCCACGTTTGCTGTACCTCTGAAAAGTATATACCGAACAAGAGTGGTCCCAGGACAGAACCCTGTGGGACGCCACTTGTGACCGGTTTTCGAGTCTGACATGGCTCCAGCAACTCTCACTCTGTGGGTTCTGTCTTTGAGCCAGTTTGCGACCTATCTTGTGACATAGGGGTTTATATTTAAGCTGGATAGCTTATCTATGATGCCCAAGTGGGGTATTGTGTCAAATGCCTTTGCAAGGTCCAGATAGGCTGTGTGGACTACCTTCCCTTCATCTATGGCTTTGGTGACTGTTTCAAAGAAGTCAACCAGGTTCAAAAGGCAGGATCTGCCCTTGACAAAGCCGAACTGGGTAGGATCTAGTGTCTGTAGGTCCCCAATATCTTTGTTTATGAGCTCCATGATGATCCTCTCCATAGCCTTGCAGACTAAGCTAGTCAGGCTTATGGGGTGATAGTTTCCAGGGTCCGTAGAGGCTCCACCTTTGTGGAGTGGGACCACTGTTGCTGTACGCCATTCTGTGGGCACATATCCTGTAGCGAGGCTGAGATTGTATAGCTGTTTTATTTGAGGGATTAGTTCCTCTTGGAGTTCATGTAGGACGCAACCTGGGACGCCATCTGGTCCCATGGAAGCAGTGTTTTTTGCTTTGGAGAGGGCAGCCTTCACCTGAGCATCTGAGATGTTTGGGAGGTGGCCCTCTGCTGGGATAGGCTCTTTTGGGGGGGGGGGGGCAGAGAAGTTTGCACTGAACCTGTCTGCCAGGATATTGTCGATGTCTGTGGGTTCAGTGTATTTTTTGTCGTTTAAAATCTACTCAGAACAAGTCTGGGAGTTGCATCCCAGGTTTCTAACATAACTGAAAAAAGCCTTATGATTGTATTTGGTGTCCTGTGCAATTTTTCTCTCGAAGCTGGCCTTGGAGGATTTTATGAGGGATCGTAATTTTTTGCTAGTACTGATCAGAGATGCCTTCCCTATTTTGGATTTTGCTCTATCATGTAGTAGCTTCCTCCTCCTGTTGTACAGTTTATTTATGGCAGGGGTCCACTAGACTGGACGCCTGCCTTTGGATGATTGGGTCTTGGTTTTGTTTGGGATAGCATGATCCATGCATTCCTTGAGATGTCCGTAGAATGCATTTATATAGGATTCTGCAGTTTTATGTTCCTGGGATCAAGTTTGAATACAACTTACCAGATGGCTTTCCTCACGCCAGAGAAACAAATTCATTTGACAACCTACTTCAAACTTGTGTGCTGAATTACCCTGCTCATTTAGTTTCCAAAGGGACTTGACCAAGGAAATATCACTCTTTCAAGCAACTTGCCATCGGACTTCCAAATGACAATGGATGCCCAAATGTCTACCCTACAATCTAGTTCTATTGCCATGTGACTGCTGTCAAGCACAGCAGATGGCATAGCAAGAGCAACTGGTACAGGCATTGCCATGCGCCATCATGCCTGGATTTGACTTTGCTGAAAGCTTCAAGCCATCCTTCATTAATGCCCCTTAGGTTAGCTCCACACTTTTTGGACCCAGGGTATGAGAGATGCTTACCAGGAGTGAATAAGACTGCAAGACCCTGTCTTAAGAATCAGTTTTTCCACACAATGAAAAATATTCTGTTCCAGGGATCAAAGGGGAGGGTAAGAAAATGTGGTTCAGGAAATCGCATGGTTTTCACCATGACACGTCTGGGGGCAGAACTCTTAGTAGTTTGTTACAAAAGCGCTTAACTTTTTATATTAAAGCTTGGTTGTGGATTTTAACTGACTGTTTTTCTATTTTTTATGTTAATTTGTACTGAACTGCAACAGATATTGTGTGTTTATTACTATAGAGGCAGTCAAGGTCACTTAACCTTACACATGCAAGCCTGACCAAGCATAATTTCCAATACATGGATGTTAAGGATAGTCACCAGGGGCCATGCTATACCATACCTTTTTTGTATCAGCTAGTGAAAAAATTAAGGATCCCCAGTGCTCCACCAGATCAGTTGGAGTCTGCAGCAACGGAAATTTTAAAGTTACTGGTAAGAGTCATCCAGCTAAAATCCAAAGTCTATTCCAAGTTCTTTTTAGTTCCAAAGACAGGGGACCTCACACCAATATATGACCTCCGCTACCTCAGTTTGTCAAACAGGCAAAATTCTAGATGAACACAGTACATTCCATATTACTTGTTACTTGTCTTGAAGGATGATAGGATGTGCTCTATAGATCTCCAGGATGCGTACTACCATATAAAGATTTAAAGGGAATCCAGCAGATTTCTCAGTTCCAGCACAGTTCCAGCTGGGATGCAGTCATTACCAATTCAGGGCACTGCCATTCAGTCTCACACAGCCCCCTGGATGTTCACAAAGCTTATAGCAGTTCACCTAATATTGCAAGGGATCTAAGTCTTCCCATATCTGGGCAATTAGCTCCTAAGTGCTACGTCCAGAGTTCTGTTGCTACTGCACCAAGCATTCTTATTCTGTCTTACAGATCAGTTGGGGATAACAGTCGTGAAGAGCAAACTGCCTCCTACTCAGTACATAGAATGCAAAGGTTATCAGATCAACACATTTCAACAAATTGCCAAACTTCCAATGGCTTGAGTATGGTCATTGAAGCTGGTGGCTTCTCGGGTACTCCGGTATTTCAGCATTCTCGTCCAAAAGTAAGATTGATTGTTCGTTTGTTTGGCCTGATGTCTTCTACCATAAATTTAGTACTGCTAGTGAGATATTGTGAGGTTTACAGTGGATACTTTTGGTGCAGTGATGAGTCTTCATCCCCTCCATACCAGTATCCATCTCATTCAAATATGCAGAAATCCCATAAGTTGGTGGATAACCTCTCCACCATTGACAGCAGGGAAACCCTTTTTTTCACCACTTTCCCAGGACACAGTTACCACAAACACATCCCTTCTAGGGGGGGGGGGGGGGCATTTTGATGGGGAGATTGTTGAAGGCATATATGATCACCTGTCGAGGCCAAACTTTGCAGCATCAGTATCTTGGAGATGAGACTAGCCTCCTTTGCATTACAAATTTTCCAGAACTTACCTACCCAGTGTTGTGATTTCCATACAGACAGTGTCGGTATGGTACATCAGCAAACAAGGGGGAAACACGTTCATATCCTTTCTGCTAGGAGGCTATGCAAGCTTTGCAGTGGACTGTATCTTCCCATTGATTTCCGGTAGCAAAGCACATTTCCGGGATGTTGAATGTTGTGATGGACAGGTTGAGCAGGTCTATTCTATTACCTCATGAGTGGTTTCTCAGTCACAGTGGCGAAGGCGATTTTCGTCAGCCTGGGCCAACCCCCCACCTCTGCTGTGACCTATCTAAACAGATGCAGCAGTTAATTGCTTTCATCCCCTCCTCGGGGACAGTCACCAAGAGATGCCTCAGTCCATACTTGGCTCCCCGGTCCTCTGTAATGATTTCCTGCCAGTTCTTCTGTTAAAAAATTCATATAAAAAGCTACAATATGCAAGACCAAGGGTTTGCTCGTTTCCTGTTCTGGCCCTGGCAGGTTTGGTTCCCCTTCCTCTGGCTTCACTTACTGCAACCTTCCCTGCATGCTGTATACCATTCCGGATCTTCTGAGTCATCCATTCAGGATGAGTTTACCAGATCTACAAACCCTAAAACTAACGATGCTTTCTCTAATTTTAACGTTCGCCAGAGATGCCAAGCTATCTTCCCCAGTAGTCCACGCAATTATTTCTCAAAAATAGTCAACCAAAGATGTATGAAAACAACTGGAAAAGATGTTCTATTTATAGGTTCATAGGTTCATACTAGGCTATCTGCCCTAGGGCATTTATAAGCCTAGCCAGTGTGTGTTTGGCTTTCGCCACCCATTTTAAATTAATTTTTCTATGCCCTTTTTCGAGGTTAGTATACTGTGCCTCTGTCTAACAGTGTCACAGAAGTGATACCCGGGGTAAACCTACGATCTCCCATCCACTCATCAAGATTCCTCTTGAAAAGAGTCAATGAGGGACTCTGCCTAACCTGGACTGGGATTTTATTCCAGAGTGAAGGGAGCTTCTGGGTTATGAATCTGTCCCTCCAGCATGTCCTATTTATTTCAGTGCTGAGGTTCAAGTCTCTCGAGCGCGTAGCTCGATGGGATTTGGATTTTCTGAGGTGCAGCATGTCCATTAATTCCAGGTTGGACATGGCTTTATTACATTAAGCACAGATCGCCTCTGAGCAGGCGGTATGCCACTGAGTAGAGCTGGAGTTTCTTTAACCGGGCAGCATATGGCATCTGTTTGAGCCCTTTGATCCTCTTGGTGAGGTACTTTTGGGGACTTTCCAGTTGCTGCAGGTGTCTGGTAAGGTACATCCCAAAAGGGGCATTGTACTCAATTATGGGCCTGATGAGGGATGAGTAAAGAGGCATGATGACCTCCCCTGATCTAGATGTGAATCCCTTCATGATTAGGTGGGCTATATAAAATGCTTTTCTAACCACTTTGGCCACGTGGTTGTCAAATGAGAGATTGCTATCAACTTGGGTCCCCAGGTCTCTAATTACTTCTTCTGTACTTAATGGATTACCACCTCTGTGATAATTTGTGGGCACTTTGTTTTTGCCAAAGGGGATGACTATACACTTTTTGGCGTTTAGCTTGAGGCCATGGCTATGGCACCAGTTGTCTGTTTCTATGAGGCCCTTTTGGAGGATGCTTGTGTCGGCTGGAAAGTCTATTATGACGCCCAGTTTGCAGTCATCTGTGAACTTGGTCAGCCACAGTCCTTCCGTATTGGCCTGTACCTCCGAGAAATATATACCGAACAAGAGAGGTCCCAGGACTGAGCCTTGTGGGACGCCACTTGTAACTGGTTTGGAGTCTGACATGGCTCCCGCAATTCTAACCATGTGGGTTCTGTCCTTGAGCCAGTTTGCAACCCATCTAGTGACATAGGGGTTTATATTTAAGCTGGTGAGCTTATCTATAATGCCCGAGTGGGGTATTGTATCGAAGGCTTTTGCGAGGTCCAGGTAGGCTGTGTGGACCACCTTCCCCTCGTCAATGGCCTTGGTGACTGTTTCAAAGAAATCAACCAGGTTTAAGAGGCAGGATCTGCCCTTAAAGCCGAACTGGGTAGGATCCAGTTTCTGTAGGTCTCCAATATCTTTATTTATAAGGTCCATGATGATCCTTTCCATAGCTTTGCAGACCAAGCTAGTCAGGCTTATGGGGCGATAGTTTCTAGGATCCGTTGAGGCACCACTTTTGTGGAGAGGGACCACTGTTGCTGTACTCCACTCTTTGGGTACATATCCTGTAGTAAGGCTGAGATTGAACAGTAGTTTTAGGTTTGGGTTTAGCTCTTCTTGGAGTTCATGTAGGACGCAGCCCGGGACACCGTCTGGTCCCATTGAGGCTGTGTTTTTTTGCTTCGGAGAAGGCGGCGCTTACCTGAGCATCTGAGATGTCAGGGGGGCAGCACTCTGCTGGGATAGATATTTGCCCTTTTGGTGGGGGGGGGGGGGAGTTTGCGCTGAACCTGTCAGCTAGGATGTTGGCAATGTCTGTGGGTTCGATGTATTTTTTGTCATTTTGGACTAATTCTGAGCATATCTGGGAATTCCCACCCAGGTTCCTAACATAACTAAAGAATTATCCTTAGTGTCCTGTGCAATTTTTCTCTCGAAGCTGGCCTTAGACGATTTTATGAGTGCCCGTAGTTTTTTGCTAATACTGATCAGAGATGCCTTCCCTTTTTGGGATTTTGCTCTATCATGTAGTAGCTTCCTCCTTCTATTGTATAGTTTGTTTATGGCTGGGGTCCACCAGACAGGACGTCTGCCTTTGGAGGATTGGGTCCTGGTTTTATTTGGGATTGCATGATCCATGCATTCCTGAAGGTGTTCATAGAATGCGTTTATAAAGGATTCTGCGGTCTGGGCCGTATTTTCGACAGGCCTGGGGGCTTTGAGAGATTCCACCTCGGTTTTGAGGAGTGTGAAATTTGCTTTAGAGAAGTTTTTCACTGTGGTTTTCTGGGCAGGGGGTGGGGTCGGGATGTGAATATCCAGTGAGATTAGTTTATGGTCTGATCTTACCAGTGAGGGATACACTTCTGGTCTGGAGCATAGAGTCCCCATGTTGGTGATCAGATACAGTATGTTTTCCCCTCTTGTGGGAGTGGTAACGAGTTGTTCCATAGCATATGAGTTTATAAATTCTAGGAACCTTTGGGCTAGGGTGTTGGAGCTAGAGTAATGCTCCCAGTCTATGTTTGGGTATTTGAAGTAGCCCAATATAATGGTGTTTGGAGAGACCTTTATATTTTCCAGTGTTCTCAGGAAGGCCGAGTGAGGTTCCTGGGTTTGGGAGGGTGGTCTGTAGCAGGCTATAAACTGGAAGGCAGTTTTACCCACTGTTAGTTGCACATGGATAGTCTCATGCTTCGTGCTGTGCCACCAACCTGGAGGTGTGGGTATCTTTGACGAATATTGATACTCCCCCTCCTTTAGTGGTTCGGTCCAAGTTTTGGGGCCGAAAAGCATGGTATGAGGTATAACCTGGTAGTGCTGTGGTGCTCTCGGGAGCCTTGAACCAGGTTTCTGTTACTGCACAGATATCAATGTTTTCCATGCTAAGGAGAGTTTTGAGTGCGTGCATCTTGAGGTTTAGACTTCTGGCGTTGAGTAGCATTACTCTTAGTTTCTTATCCCTTGTGATACCTATGGAGGTGGGTTTGTCTTTTGAGCCTTGCCTAAAAAAGGCGCTATGGGGGTAGCAAGAGCCTTTGCCAATATCCGAAAGCCCAGGGGTGACAGGTGCAAGCCGTCCCTAGCGAAGCATCGTGGCTTGTCGAGCATGTCATCCCAGGCTGACAGGCATTGGATCCCCTTTGAATGACACCAATACTTAAGCCAATTGTTGAAATTGATCATCTTGTCTTCATATTGTGGCATCATTCTTGGTGAGGGTAAGATGCTACTCAAGGTCAGGGTCATACCGGCCTGGGCTACATGCTCAGAGAGCTCTTCTATGTCTCTCTTCATGTAGTCCAGGGAGGTACATCTCAGGTCATTCACACCAGCATGGACAATGACTGAGTCATATTTGTACTTGCCTTGGAGTGACCTGAGTGCTTGTGTTATGTGGTGGATCCTAGCGCCCGACAGGCAGCTCACCGTGACCTTCTTCTTGTTCAGCCTGGTGAGCGGGACGTCAGTGTGCCTGATGATAGTCACCTATTACAAGTGTATCAGATGTGTTGTTTAGCCTTAAGGGCTGTGACTGTTCAGCACACTGGCTTTGTGAGCTATGTGTTGCACGTGTTTTGTTTTGGGGTAGCAGTTGCTTGGGTGTCTGCTTTGGAGGTCTCTGCTGCTTAGGCATATTTTTATTTAGAGCCTCTGAGTATGTTTTTGTGTGTTTGTATTTGGTTTGCTGTCGTGGTAGGTCTATGTGAGACTGGAATTGTAGTGTGTGGTTTCATTCTCTTCCTGACTGGTTACACCAGTACTGAGTTGAGAGAGGTTAGCCTCCATTTTGGCTATATGGTTGCATCTCTCACATGTGTTGGAATTTGTTGGGAGGAGGAGAGGGTTGTCTGTGTACATGAGGCAGTTGTAACATTGCCTAAAGATTCCCAGATTCACCAGCTGGACTGGAGAGGAGATTGACAACTGACCTTTGGACATGCTAGAATAGTATTGGGTTCATAGGTTCATAGGTTCATAGGTTTATACTAGGCTATCTGCCCTAAGGCATAAGCCCTAGCCCCCAAATTATTTACGCCACCCCCCCTATATGAAAAAATACTGTGCCCATTAGTTTGTTGTGCCTCTGTCCAGCAATGACCCAGAGATGATTCCCGGGGTAAACCTACGATCTCCCATCCACAGTTCCTTTATAATTGAAAAAAAGGGCCAATGGGGAACAAGGTACTCAAGGGGAGTTTGTGAGGGTGTAGTGCTTTTAATTTTTTAGTGCTGACTTATATAATTGCTTTAGTGAGCAAGTGCTAGGTAACTTAAATGCAAAGTGTTATAGGTAACTTAAATGCAAAAACAACAAACAATAACTTTCTTTCAAGTGAAACACGGAAATAAGTACAGTAAGCAATGTAGATATCACTAGGGATCCACAGAAGCGCTGAAAAGCCGCGATGTTAAGTTGTCAATCTCGCCTTCATTCTTGCTCGGCTCCGACTCGGCCACTTACTAAAGCTCGAGAGCTAATTTTACCGGCTCAAGGCAACCCTATATCCCATGATGCTAGGCGATAACTACCCAGATCTCGTTTGCCGCTTTCGCTTGCGAGGTGCGTTTTTACCGGCTCTTGGTAAGTTTTCAGACTTAGTCACCTTTTTTGTCCTAGTTCCACTCCTTTTATTGTTTTAACTTGTAACGGTTAATTTTAAACCCTATTCCCCATTAGTACCTTGTATTTCCCTTATCCCAGTTATATATCCCTTCCCCTAGGTTAGGCCTTAAGCCTGCCCCTTTCCTAATTCTTGTCAGGGATTCTGTGGAGTGTTTGGGTGTGTTAGTATCACTGTTTTTTTATTATTTATATTTGGATTGGGTGTTTGTGTGTGTGTTTTTTTACTCTGGTACCCCCTCGACACTGTTATGTCAAAGGACACAAAGGTCTCAGGCTTCAAGAAGTGTGACTCATGCTGTCAGAAAATGTCTCTGACAGACGGTCACACTTCTTGTGTTTACTGCCTTGGACCCCTGCACCTGCAGGACTCTTGTTCTGTGTGCCACGCATTCAGCCCAAGAGTCCTGCAGGAGCGCAGGAACAAATTAATATTGAGGGGCTTGTTAAAGCCCGAGAGCTCCCCGACTAAGTCTGCGCCGGGGAAGCCCTCGAAGCCAGCAAAGCCGTCGGCTCCGAGTCCCAAGCCGTCGGCTGCTGGCTCACCTTCTGTGACAAGATCGGCTCCGGCCGGAGCCGATCCTTCTGTGTCACAGCTTCCAGGATCGGCTCCACTCGGCACCGATACCGCTGAATCTTTGCACTCACGGTCGACTCCGGCTGGAGCCGACGTATCCTCGCCTCCTTTGGCTCCATCCACCTCCAGTAAGAGGTCAAGATCCCCGTCGTTGGAGTCTATCCATTCGGCTCCGAGATCACCCCTGCTCTCGGAGCTGAGCCATCGGAGCTGATCTTCTCGGTCGTCCAGACTTTCTGACTATGACCTTGAGAGAGTGGTGAGTAGGCTATTAAAGTCTCAGGCATTGGCCCAAATGCTCCATAGCCCGTCTCATCAAACGGTAGCTATTACACATCCACCTATTATTCCTCCTTCGACTCTCCCCCAGAGTTTGGAGCCGGAGCTCCTCGGAGCCGTGACTGTTGTGGCGTCGGAGCCGATACCTCCCCCTTCGGCTCCGTCGTCCTCTGCTCCGATCTCCTCCTTGATGCCTTCCCTTCATTGGAGGGATCTGGGCCTTTGGTCTCTCTCGCCGGCTCCGAGGGGGCGAGTGGCATCGGACCCTTGTCAGACCCGTTCTCCCTCTCGGAGCGTCGGCGCTGGTGAGCTCGGCCCCGACATTGGCCTCTGAGCCGTCCCTGTCAGTGCGGCCTGGGGTTCCTACCTCTTCGGAGCGGGAGCCCTCTGGTCTCTCTAATGGGGGAGCCTTCGAGGTGATGAGGAGTGTACTAGCCCCAGGGCATAGTCAACGGTCAGTTCCAACAGCTCCTCCCACTACAGTGCCTGCTGACATCTCTTCCCACTCTCTTGCTCCCGGGCCCAGAGATCCAACGCCTCAGGTTTCCCCACTGGGAATATCTTCCTCTTCCGAGGCTTCTCCTGACCCGTCAGGTGAGCCTCCGCGTAAGAGGACATGTAAGAGGAAACATCTGGACTCCCCCGAGTCTATTACATCCGATACCTACTTGGATGAGTCGGAGGGATCCCCAAGGTCCCCTCTGAGGATGTCTTTCTCAGACATCCTTGAAATCCTTAAGCAGAGGGGGAACTGGCCTTCCCTTAATCCTTCCGAGGACAAGTCGGTTTACCTGGAGGCATTTGGTTCTCGACCCTCCACCTACTGGGTGTCTCCGCCTTTCGACCCCCTTATGGATGTGGTGGCTCGGAAGGCGTGGACAGCCCCGGATTCGGTGGAACCCACTCCTCGGAGGCCTTCTAAATTCATTACGGCCCCACCTGATGGGCAATTTTTGACAAAAGGTGTCCCGGTTGATGCCATGGTGGTGGCTGCAGCCACCAAGAAGGAACTAGCCGATCCTTCAGTACCTATCCATCCTCCTAACAAGGATTCTAGGACTATGGATAGGTACGGTAAGCGGATGTTTTCTTCAGTGACCTTTGCCATGCGGTCGCTGAATTATTTGTGTCACTTCACCCGCCTTCAGAGAGATGTTTTCAAAGAGTTGGGAGAAGTTTTACAGGATCCGTCAGCTGCTGGGTCCCAGGATAAAATTAACTCAGCTAGGAACCCTAAACTCTATTGTTAACTCCTCCATGCGGCTCATTTCATATGCAGCCGATGGAGCGAGTAGGGCCGCAGGCACAGGAGTGGCATTAAGGCGTCACGCCTGGATGCGGCTTTGTAATTTTGCAGACCCCTTCAAGGCGTCCTTCACAAATTCTCCTTTTGATGGTTTGACCTTGTTCGGACCTCAAGTGAAAGACACCTTGACCAGATGTGAACAAGATGGCAGGACTCTTTCTGCCGTAGGAGTCCGTTTCTCCACCCCTTCAAGACCATACCCCAAGGGTCAGAAGGGTGGGAAAATGTGGTTCCGCAAATCTCAAGGAGTCACGCCTGACGCACGAGGTCAGTTTACCCCCAGAGGCAGAGGGGGTAACAACAACAGATGCTGCCCTAGGGGTGGAGGGGGTCTGTAGAATCAGGGTAGCAGAGAGCCTCTCTCTGACAGACCCTTCCAGCATCCCTGAGATGTTGCCCGATTGTCCACCTTCGGAGGCAGTCGCGGGAAGATTGTCGCTGTACCCAAAAGCCTGGCTTTTCCTTACTCAGACAAATGGGTACAGTCGATCATATCCGAGGGTTACAAAATTCCCTTTATCCAAACCCCAATTCAGCAAAAGGGAACCCTTCCAGACGTTCCACCCGGTCTAAGGGAACTAGCAGTACCAGAGATATCAAAACTGCTAGCAAAAAGAGCCATCCATCCAGTCCCAGCAGACCAACTAGGATCCGGAATCTACTCAAGGTTCTTTTTGGTACTGAAAAAGACAGGGGACTGGAGACCAATATTAGATCTCAGCAAACTAAACAAGTTTGTAAAGAGAACAAGATTCCGGATGGTCACGCTACAGTCCATTCTACCCTTTCTGGGCAAGGACAATTGGATGTGCTCCGTGGACCTTCAGGGTGCGTACTATCACATCAAAATTCACAGGCGCTCCAGAAGGTTTCTCCGCTTTCGGCTGGGGGCCAGTCACTACCAATTCAGAACCCTGCCCTTTGGTCTCACTACAGCCCCCAGAGTGTTCACCAAATGTATGGCAGCGGTTACGGCTCACCTGAGACGTCAAGGATTCCAGGTGTTTCCATATCTAGACGAGTGGCTCCTCACTGCCACCACCAGGCATCAACTTCTCCAAGCCAGAGATTACACCATTCACATTTGCAGAGGGCTAGGAATCTCTATAAATTTTGAAAAATCTGCCTTGTCGCCTTGTCAATCTATTACCTTTATAGGCGCCAATTTGGACACCGTACAACTTTCAGCAAAGTTAACAAATCAAAGGGTCTTAGATATTCAAAACCACATCCATGTTCTTCTTCAGAGCGACAAAATTCAGGCCAGGTATGTCCTGAAAGTATTGGGTCTTATGGCGGCCGCTATAACACTTCTTCCCCTTGCCCGCTTTTACATGCGTCTCCTACAGTGGATGCTTTTCGCCCAGTGGTCTTTTCAACGACTCCCTGTGCATCATAAGATCATGATAACTCCAGCTTGCAAAAGGCATCTGTCCTGGTGGATATTGTCCCCTCAAGTCCATCAAGGCAGACCCTTTAATCCTCCTTCCCCGGTCGCCACGGTTACATCGGACCCCTCCCTGATCGGGGGGGGGGGGCATTTTCAGGGCAGGATGGTCCATGGCACTTGGCAACCATTTGAATGCCACCTGCATATAAATGTCCTGGAGATGAGAGCAGTGCTTTTAATGTTGCAAGCCCTCCACGACTATTGCAATCCAAACGGACAGTATGTCCGTAGTGTGGTACATCAACAAGCAGGGCAGAACCAAGTCCTATCCCCTGTGTCGAGAGGCACTCAGACTTTGGCAGTGGGCAATCTCTTCTCAGCAGTTTCTGATAGCAACTCATATCCCTGGGAAGTCCAACATCATAGCGGACAGGTTGAGCAGAGCTATTCTCATGCCTCACGAGTGGTCTCTCAAACAATCTGTGACGGAAGAGATTTTTCAGAAGTGGGGGCCTTCCTTGCTGCGATCTTTTTGCTATGCCTCAAAACAGCAAATGCCCCGACTTCTTCTCCCTCTTCCCCCTTCCAGGCCATCCCCCCAGAGACGCTCTAGTCCAAGATTGGCCCCGGGGACTTCTCTATGCCTTTCCACCTTTTCCTCTAATACCACAAGTAATTCAGTAAGCAACCACCTTGAGAGCCAAGATGATTCTCATTGCCCCTTATTGGCCTCGACAGATATGGTTTTCGTTCCTGCATCGTTACCTTTTGGTACAGCCTTGGCATCTGGACCCGGTTCCAGATCTTCTGACCCACCAGTCGGGGCAGTTGCACCAATCCATACCTTCTCTCAACCTCACTGCTTGGTTGCTCCACTTCCGTCCCTAGCCAGGCTTCCTATGATTTCTAATCCCGTCCGGGATATCATAGTAGCTTCCCTTAAATCTTCCACCAGAAGGATTTACACTAGTAAATGGCAACGTTTCTCCTTCTGGGCAAAAGCTAGATATATAGATCCCTTTACTGCTCCGATTCATTCGGTCTTGGACTTCCTAGCTGAAATTTTTTACTCGGGATCTTCTTCCTCCACAGTAAAAGTTCAGTTGGCAGCCATTTCATATTTTCATATAGGCTTGTCGGACCGCAACATCATGTCCCATAAGCTTTGCAAGGCATTCCTTAGAGGTGTATTTTTACTTAAGCCTCCGATCAAAGGACCCTCCACCACAGTGGAATCTAAATTTAGTCTTAACATCCTTGATTCTTCCCCCCTTTGAACCTGCGGCTTCCTGTTCATTGAAATTTCTTTCCTGGAAGACACTCTTCCTAGTCGCCATTACTTCTGCTTGGAGAGTATCTGAGCTTCATGCCCTCTGCATTCGTCCTCCCTACTTAATCTTCCACAGAGACAGAGTTTCTCTAAGGACTAATCCGTCTTTCTTACCCAAGGTGGCATCGTAGACAAACTTAAATCAATCTATTGATCTCCCAGTTTTTTTCCCAAATTATACTAATAGAGCGGAACAAAAACTACATTATCTGGATGTTCATCGCCAGCTTCGATATTATTTGGACAGAACCAAACAAATCAGGAAATCTGATCAACTGTTTTTATCGTATGCAGAGAACAGGAAAGGCCTTCCGGTATCTAAGGTAACCCTATCTAGGTGGCTGTCTTCTGTGATTACATGTATTTATCAACTCAGAGGTAGAGAGCTGACTTCTAGGCCAAAAGCCCATTCAACTAGAGCACTAGCTACAGCTACAGCTTTTCAAGCTAGACTACCAATAGACACTATTTGTGCAGCAGCCACATGGGCCTCTCCTCATACCTTTGTTTCGCATTACAAATTGGACTTGGCCTCTAGAAACGGGGCAAATTTTGGTTCCACCATTCTCAAGAGTCTGTTCCATTGAGCCACCCAGGATGAAGGTGCTAGGGACGTGGTCCCATCCAGCAAGAATGAAGGCGAGATTGACAACTTAACATTGAGAAGTTATGTACCCACCATAACGTTCCATGTTAGTTGTCTTCTCTCGCCTTCTTTCTTGCGTCCCGCCCACCATCCCCCTAGCCTGGACAGACCGAGAAGATTGTTCCTCTTCCTTGAAGAGTCCTGATCTAGCATTTCCAGCCAAATAGCTTGTCCTAGTCTCACTAGATTAGATTGGTTTCTTTGGCGGGATTATTCCCTTTTTCCTCCTCCTCTCCAGTTGGAGGACTATATTGCATAATTTTTCTTTAGCTACCAAACGAGATCTGGGTAGTTATCGCCTAGCATCATGGGATGTAGGGTTGCCTCGAGCCGGTAAAATTAGCTCTCGAGCTTTAGTAAGTGGGCGAGTCGGAGCCGAGGGCTGGCTCCGAACCCATCCAGCAAGAAAGAAGGCGAGAGAAGTCAACTAACATGGGACGTTATGGTAGGTACATAACTTCTCATTTTAGGTGGAATTAGCGTTTCAGGGAAATAACAAGCAAACAAACAACAAGCATACAAACAAAGCCAGATTCAGCAGGCCTGGATCTAGTCTATGCTACAGCAAACAAGGTGTACCAATTTCAGTAAGAAACAGTTCAGATATGCAGGCACTATAAGCCTTTAACCAGAAATTCCCAGCTCAGAAGGGCAGAGTCCAGCCTCTCCTCCCACAAGAGTGCAGACCATGAACCTTCTTAATGTAAAATAACTGGCCTGAAGCCCAAGTGCTTAAACCAGAACTAATACACTTTTAGAATAACAGACACTGAGCCCCCTCAATCAGCAGTTCCCAACTTAGAAGGACGTAAGCTACCTGTCCTGCCACCACAGTGCAGGCCACAAACCTTCCTAATGTAAAACAACTGGTCTGAAGCCCAAGTGCTTAATCCAAAAGACTTAGAATGATAGCTACACTTTAATCAAGTTACTACCAAGCAGTAATAAATACAATTGAATACTTCAGAGAATGCCTGGATTAGTGCTCAAGTTATACAAACAAAGCTAGATTCAACAGACCTGGATCTAGTCTATGCTACAGCAAACAAGGTGTACCAATTTCAGTAAGAAGCAGTTCAAATATGCAAGCACTGTAAGCCTTTAACCAGAAATTCCCAGCTCAGAAGGGCAGAGTCCAGCCTCTCCTTCCACACGAGTGCAGACCACGAACCCTCTTAATGTAAAATAACTGGCCTGAAGCCCAAGTGCTTAAACCAGAATTAATACACTTTTAGAATAACAGACATTGAGCCCTCAATCAGCAGTTCCCAACTTAGAAGGACGTAAGCTACCTGTTCTGCCACTACAGTGCAGACCACAAACCTTCTTAATGTAAAACAACTGGTCTGAAGCCCAAGTGCTTAAACTAAAAGGCTTCGAATGAGTTACACCAAGCAGTAATAAATACAATTGAGTACTTTTAAGATGACGCAAAAGCAAAATAAAGTAGGAAGAAACACAAATACAGTAAAAGTAGATATTTTTTTTTTTTTTTTTTTTTTTAAGTGGAAAGAGAGAAAGGAGTAGCAGAAACTAAGCTGATTGGCCTTCTCAAATGTTCTCCCTGTACTGGGTAGAATGAGGTAATGACACTAGACTGGGTGGAGGGTCCCAGATCAAATTTACACTAGGGGCGGGCAACTGCAAAGCCACCAACTATAAAACACTATACCAACAGGGAGGGAGGGTGGAAAACAAACTGCAGAAATATTTCTCACGGCTGAAAAGCAGCAGTGAGCCTTTAATTGAAAGTTTTAAACAGCTAAAGGAGCCTCTAGAAAAAAGAGTTTAACTGCAACAAGTTATCAGAAACAAACAACCCAACAGATGCTTAATAAAAGTGGACAATTTCCAGTTAATACCTCACACACAGTGAAACTAGCTAGAAAAATACACAGTACACAAAGTGCTATAAATAACAAAGAAATAAAGAACAAAATAAACAAAAAACAGGATACTTAATGTTATATATTATAGCTCCGAGTTTCCTCAGTGTCCTTCCTTCGATCAGTTCAGTGTGCAATAGTCAAAAGGTTAAATCCTTTTTCTACCCCTGTCCCATCAATACTGGAATTCCATTAAAACTTTGCCCACCGGAGTTCCAGTTTTTCTGCTGTCAAAGTTCAAATGGCTGCCATTTTAAATTTCCACATTTGTCATCATGTCTCATCCATTGCTTTTTAGGATATCCAGAACTTTCTTTAAAGGAACTCTGTTCGTCCATGGGATGTCACTTTGTTAATTTAGTCATTGACTCAGAAACCTTTTGAGCTTGCAGTGTCAGCTGACTTGAAGTTTTTTCTTGGAAAATTTTCCAGATTTGCCATTACCTCTGCTAGATGAATTTCGGAATTACAAGTGCTTTAAATCAAGTCAGCCTTTCTCATCTTCCACAAAGAGATTTTGAGAATGAACCCTACCTTTCTCCCAAAAGTTTCATCTGAAGCAGTACATTGACCTGATAGTATTTTTTCCAAATTACTCCAAAGGCGAACATATGCTTCATACATTAGATGTTCACAAACAGCTTAGATTTTACTTGCAGTGTACTAAAGATTTAGAAAATCAGATGCATTTTATTACCTTCTACAAAGGAAAATTGGGATAACATGTCAGATGTTTTCTGGGCTACACAGTTAATACTCCTATGCATAGCACAAGTATAAAAAAGTTGTAATTCAAAGTGGAAAGAGATGATGAAACAAGGAGAGACTGGGATTTTGGATGCAGGCCTTTAAGGAGAATAACAGTCTTGCAGAATATTATATCCATAAAGTAGCAGAAAGTATTCTAAGAACTAAAGATTCTGCCGATAGGGATGACTGCAATTAGGAATACAGACAATAGGCAAGAGGGGAACAGAATTTTTATAAGTGAAAACTGGCAAAGGGCTCAAGGTATTGTGAGCAAATAATTAGGGGGGGGGATGTTAGAATGGGAAGACACTAAGAATGTATTTGGACTGCAGATTAGAGATGGTCTTCCCTATCAGGGGTTGGTATCAGAGTATGGGCAAACAGAAAGAAATAGGGGGGGTCCTAAATGAAAGAACAGTACTGGTAGAGTTTTTAATAGAATCTAGAACAGAAGTTGCCATTAAAAAAGGAATAATTAGTAGAGCATATAAAATACTGCATGATAACTATAAGAATCAATCAGAGGAGGTTAGAAAGGATTGGGAAGAGCGATTGGGTAAGCAATTCAAAAATAAAGAATGGGAGGATATATGTACGTTTCCCAAGTATGCAACAAAATCGAGAAAGTTTAGGATTTCTGCCTGGAAATGTTTACATAGGTATTTTTATACCCTAAGTAGACTCCAGAGAATTTTTTCTCAGTTAGACAGTAAATGTTGGAGGTGTGAAGAGGAAGAAAGAGGTAACTGGGAACATATTTTCTGGGAGTGTGCTGAGTTGGTGGACTTTAAGGATTCCCTGTGGGATGCACTGTCGGAGATGCTGGGTGGGCAGATTGGTCTGACGAAGGAGATGATTTTTCTGAACTACAATACAGAATCGGAATTGCCTAGACCACCTTGTAAGGCCTTGCTGTGTCTAACAATGGTGGCTACCCAAAAGGCAGTTATTGGAAAATGTTAATCAAAATCTAAACCAACTGTACTGGAAGTAGTGAATATAGTAATATAAAACAGCTGAAAATGAAACTTTAGAAAAGGGTAGAAGCAAACTACATAGGAAAAATGTGAATTGTGGGAACAATGCATAAAAGGGAGAAATGAGACCTGAAAGGCAGCAGGAATTAATTGAGCTATGTAGTGTTTGACTGAGAAAGATTGGGTAGATTAAAAGTGATGTACAATGTTTGCAATTGGGAGCGTGTCAGTATGGTTTGTGATATGAAATGTTTGTGACTAGGATTGCTTCGGTGCAGTTTTCTTTTATGTAAATGTATGATTGTCTATGTAGTAAGTGATGGTTTAATGAGGATGTTTCTTTTTTAAAAAAAAATAAAATAAAAGCAGGAACTGAATAATTTATGAAATCTTGCTTAGGATCTGATGCTGTCCATGTCATTATTCATCACGGACGGGTCTTGGATCTGACCTCGGATCAGAGCTGGCAATTGAAAGACCGATCCAGAGCTTAAGCTCCTCCCCTTCCCATAATCCCTCACTGACCTACGACCCTCTGGTCTTGTTTGCCGCAGAAACACTTGGACGTGTATCCTACAGCTTAAGCGACCTTCAGATAACCGTATATTGCTTTTTTCTTTTGAGGATTCTTTGCCTTATTATTTTTATAACTTTAGTGTCTCCTTTCCTTTAGAGTAGTTAGTTTATATTTCCTTCCTTCTCTCTAGCCTTTATAACTATTTTCCCATGGGTTCCCGCCTTTTCTTCTCAGGCCTTCGGTAGTGTTTCTCCCTCAAGGTTTTTAAACCTTAGCTGTCCCTCTCTTAGTACCCTTTCTGCCAATAAAGTAGTTTTTTTCTATATCCCCCTTCCCATAGAGTGTGTGGATGTTCAGGTGTGTATGTGCTTTATTTTCTAAAATGTCTGAGAAGCCTTCTGGCTTTAAAAGATGCTCTTGGTGCAGTCTGAAAATGCTCCATTCCGACTCACACGTGGAGTGTTTTTATTGCCTTGGAGAAAGTCACCTAGAGGTGTATGCGACATTTGTGTCGCATTGAACCCCAGGGCTCTCATGGATCGCAGGAATAAACACCTGTTAAAGGGACTTGCTAAAAGGGGGGGGTCCTCTAGCCTCCGGCTCCCCCTCTAAGCCTCCTGCAGATCCGAAAAAGATCATCTCCTCTTCTTCAAGGGATTCCCCTTCAAGAAAGCTGAGGCTCTCAGATCGCAGATCCACGGATCCAAGCCCAGCCTCCTTGACTTCAGATCCGGGCTCTTCTGCTCTGAGAGCCTTGGATCAATCTGTCGGGTCTGAGGCCCTTGGATCCGACTCAGCGTAAGCCACCTTTGGATTCGGCCCATCTGTCGGATCCGTCTTCGGTACCCACTAAATTTTTGCATCTGAAGGTTATATATCGTCCAATAATCATTGACAGCTCCCCCTTGAGGTCCAGGAGTTCAGATCCGAGGCATAGGAGTCTGTCTCCCTCCTGAGGCTGCTTGACAGTGTCTGGGTCTCCGACCAATTTGGGACATTCTTCAGTAGCGTCTAGGTCCTGCAGAATTCTGCTCCCCACAGATATGAATAGGATGATGATTTTTCTCAAGGCCCAAATTGAGTTGGGCTGCTTACCATCCCCGGCTCAGTTGCATGGGACTTCACTGTTCTCATCTGTCTCACAGAGGTTTGGATCACCAGGATCTGAGCATTTCCCTGTGAGAAGCTTGTCAGGTATCCCTCCCTTTCCAACACCATCAGGGTCCCAGTCGGGCTCTGTTCTGCTGCCCTCGGAACTGGCTGCACTTCTACCCCACAAGGTCTGTGCTAGTGAGGGGTGGGGTTGGGACGGGAGTTTTCAGACTGTTCCCTCCCCTTGGGAGCCTCCACACTGAACAGCTCAGGGCCAATATTGTGTGGAGACATCAGTACTGCATCTGGGTGGCTGCGGCCTTGGGAGAGGAGCAGGGAACCTCATCCAGTCTGTTGGCCTTCTGGGCAGTAGAGCAGACCTTCTCCAGATGGGCAGTTGCCTCTCCTTCATCTCAAGATCCTCCCCAGTCTCTCTTGACTTCGGCGAGCCTTTATCCTTCCAGGGTCAGACCACCCGTGAGTGTCTTCATATGGATGTTACCCCGATCGGGGTCTCAGAGTCCTCCTCAGAGCCCACCGTGGAGGAGTCCCGTCGGAAGAGGGACATGCAAGAGGAGCCACTTGGCCTCTCCTAGAGAGTCCCTCACCAAGGACACGGATTTAGAGAGAGACTGGTCACCCAGATTCCTGTCTTGGGGACATCCTCGAGATTCTAAAGCAGGGAGGCATTTGGTCTTGCCCCACCCCATCTTCACTGGAATATGTGTTCCTGAAGCCTTTGGGACAGGCCCATCTTCTACCTTGATGTCTCCCCTGCCAACGAGTTTGTACAAGTCATCGTCGACTGGGCGTGGAAGGAACCGGACACTGTGGAACCAGTTCCCAAAAAGGTGGACAAATTTCTTAGTCCCCCAAAGGATAAAACATTTTGGAGTATGGGCATCCCCGTTGATGCCATCGTGGTAGCCACAGCTATGAAGGAGCTCGCCGAACAGAGCTCCACGGTCCGTCCCCCGAACAGGGAGTCTGAGGTGATTGACCTCTTTGGGAAGCTCTTGTTTGCCTCGGCTACATTTGAACTGAGGGCAACCAACTACATAGCACATTTTACCCGGCTTAAAAGGGATTTGGTCTCAACTCACCGCCTCCCTTTCAGAGTTACTGCTTCCGGAGAGTCTTAAATTGGTATCTCCAAACTAGCTATCCATGCTAACTTCCCTGGCTAATGCTTCAAAGAGGTTGATCTCCAGTGCAGCGAAGGCCACCTCTTGAGCAGCGGGTACAGGCATTGCCATTAGACTCCATGCATGGCTTTGCCTTTGCAGATTTGCAGAACCCTTTAAGGCGTCTTTTATTAACACCCCCTTTGATAAGTTGTTTGGTCTCTTTGTCAGAGAGACATTGACCCCAGGGAGCAGGAGGGGAAGACTGACTGTGGTGGGGATCAAATTCTGTACTCCCCCAATAATCCTTTTCCAAGAGTCAGAGGGGCAGTAAGAAGCTTTGGTTCTGCAGGACTCTCTCTCCTTCCAGGATGCTCCAGAGGAATCCTCTACTACTGGCCAGGGTAGGGAATTCAATAGCAGACTCTGCTGCAGAGGGGGTCTGCAGAACCAGGGCTCCCGGGAACCCTTCTTGGAGAGGCCCACTCAGCATTCCTGAAGCGCTGCCCGGCTTTCTGCCCTGAAGGCTGTCGGGGAGGGGGGAGGACGACTCTTCCTTCACCCACTAGTCCGGACAAATATCACCTCAGGTCAGTGGGTGTTAAGCATAATTTCCAGGGATTATTTCATACCCTTTTTTCAGCCCCCTCCAATTCCAAAATCTCTCCCAAGACATTCCACCCCACCAAAGGTAGTTGGCCTATCTCGAGATCCACGACCTTCTTCTAAAAAGAGTTATCCAAGAGGTCCCAACAGGACAAGGGTCCGGAACCTACTCTCTTCTTATTGGTGCAGAAAAAGACTGGGGGCCTCTTTCCCATTTTGGACGTCAGCAAGCTGAACCTGTCAGTCAAGAAGTCCAAGTTCCAGATGGTCACTGTACAGTCCATTCTGCCTCTTCTGTGCAAGGATGATTAGATGTGCTCAGTGGATCTCAGTCGCTTACTCTCATATCATAATCGACAGATGCTGCAGGAGGTACTTGCGCTTTCGGTTGGGGCCAATCACTACCAGTTCAGAGTCCTGCCCTTTGGACTCACCACAGCCCCCCAGTTGTTTAGCAAATGCATGGCAGTTCTTCTCCGACTGCAAGGATTCCAGGTCTTTCCGTACCTGCACGATTGGCTCCTCACGGCCCCCACGAGGTATCAACTGGCTATGACCTCCGACTATACCCTCCACCTCTTTCACAGTCTTGGCATCACAGTCAGCCTCTTCAAGTCAATCAGAGCCTAGAGTTTATCGGGGTTCTTCTAGACTGTGTCAGAGACTGCAGCACTCCCTTCCCCATAGAGTTCAAATCATTCAGTTGCTGATACTCTATCATCCCACAGCCCACTTAATCTTGCAGGCTTTAGATTAAGTGGCGGCTGCTATCCAGCTAGTGCCACTTGCTAGACATCACATGCGAGTCCTGCAGTGGACCCTGGTGGTTCAGTGGTCTGCTCAGGTTCACCCCATGTCCATGACCACCATGCTCTGTCAGGTGTGCAGATGTCACCTTGCTTGCTGGCTTCAAACTTAGGATATGGTTCTAGGCAGACCCTTTTGTCTTCCCCAACCCAAGTTCATGGTGACCACGGATGCCTCCCTGTTGGGGTGGGGGGGGCATTTTCGGGGCAGGACAGTTCAAGGCACGTGGTCCTCTGTAGAGACCAAATTGCACATAAATGTCCTAGAGGTGAGCAGGATTTCTAACTTTGCAAGCCTTTCAGGAGTGCCTCCCTCTCAGGACTGCAGCAGTTCAAACAGACAACATGGCAATGGTCTGGTATATCAGCAAGCAAGGAGCAACATGGTCTTATCCCCTGTGTAGAGAGGCAATGAGATTGTGAGAATGGGCGATGTCCTCCATGTGCTTTATTCTTGCAATGCACATCCCCGGTAGTCAAGTGTGTTAGCCAACAAACTCAGCAGATCTGTCTCGTGTCCTCACGAGTGGTCACTGAATCCATCAGTGGCACACCGGATATTCGACCATTAGGGTGTTGCTTGCCGAGATCTGTTTGCCTCCCCTGTCAGCCACAAATGCAGCAATTTGTCCTGATCCCCCCCCCCCCACTCAGGGGAGTCTCCCAGGGACGCTGTAGTTCATGACTGGTTGTCAGGGCTTCTATATGCTTACCCCTCCAACTCCCAATATTCCCAAAGTTTTGCAGAAAGCCTGTCTGCCTAAAGACCCCTGCTCATCCCCATTGCCCACTTTTGGCCTTGTCAGAAGTGCTTCTTCCTGTTTTGGTCTCATCTGCAGTATTCTCCCTGAGTATTTGATCCAACCACGGGTCTCATTTCCCACCCTTGGGGTTTTGACCTTCAGTCTCTTTGTCTAACTGAATGGTTCCTCCAATTCCGGTGATCCTTTCCCAGTCTAGGCTTTCCTTTCCGGTGAAGAATATTATCTTAGCTTCTCAAAAACTGTCTACAAAGAAGATATATTCTAGCAAGTGGAAATTTCGATTGTCAATTTGGGCCAGACAAAATCTAGATGCTTTTTCAGCTCCTATTCCTGACATTCTGTTGTTTTGGCTCCTCTATTAAAGGAAGGGGCTAGTTTCTCAACAGGTAAACTCCAGTTGGTGGCCATCTCAAATTTCCATGTGAATGAGGGTCCCACCTTTTCTTCCAGACTGTATAAGGCCTTTCTCAAAGGGGTATTTCTGCTAGACCTCCTGTCAAAGATCCCTCCCCACCATGGGATCTTACCCTGGTGTTGCAGTCTTTGACACAAAAGCCTTTTGAGCCTGCATCTTGTGATCTCAAATTCCTGTCCTGGAAGACTGCCTTTCCTGGTGGATATTACTTCTGCCTAGAGAGTTTCCGAGTTGCAGGCTCTTACCATTAACCCCCCTTTTATGGTCTCATTCATTCCTAAGAGCTTTGGAGGCCAATCTTATCCAATCTATTCAGCTTCCTGTGTTCTTCCCTAATTTCTAATAAAGGGGAATATATGCTGCATTGTTTGGACATGCATAGACAATTGCAGTTTAATTTCGAGGACTGAAGAATTTCGAAAGTCGGATCAGCTTTTTGTAGCCTTCTGTCAGGCTAGAAAAGGTCTGGCAGTTAACAAGGCATCCATTTTCCTTTATTACACATTATAAGTTGGATTTGGTGTCTAGAAACAGGGCTTGCTTTGATTCTTCTGTCCTCTGGCATATCCTTCCCTGAGGCCTCCAAGGGTTCATAGTAGATGGGGACTCTGACCCATCAGTGATGAATAATGACAACTGATAGCATCAGATAATTATGTACTTACCATAACTTGGAGTCTGTGCTATCCAGTGTCATTATTCATCACACTTCCACCGTCCTCCTACCTTCCTTCTGGAGATCTGGTAGGTGTGGAGGGATGTCTTCCTTTAAGGACTTTCTAGTATTATAGGCAGGCCAGACTGCCGCTTTCTCTGTCCAGCAAACTCGATCTGAGGGTCGTAGGTCAGCCAGCGATTATGGGAAGGGGAGGAACTTGAGCTCTGGATCTGTCCTTCACTTGCTGGCTCGGATCCAAGGTCGGCTCCAAGACCCATCTGTGATGAATAATGACACTGGATAGTACAGATTCCAAGTTATGGTAAGTACATAACTCTTTTTATATGATATGTAGCAATATATGTGAAGTATAATGTTTGTTAATATAGTTTGATTACTTTTATATGAATGTAAATTTACCTGTGTCACAAGTGATAATTTAGTAAAGGTGTTAGTGTAACTTTTGACACACACCCCCCCCCCCAAAAAAAAAAAAAATTACTGTCTGGCAGCATTTCCTTTGTTTGTAAAACTTGAGAATTGTTTATCCACTCTAAATCTAAGTCTCATTCCACTAGAACAATTGCTACCTTTACAGCATTCTTGATAAGAGATCATATTAGTGACATCTGTGCTACAGCAACTCTGTCAACAGTCCACACATTCATATCTCATTACAAGTTGGATGTGCAGTCCAGAGCTTGTGCATCCTTTGGCTCTGCCATTCTCAGGAATGTTTTTGTGTGAGACCATCCAGGTCCTTTAGACAGCTTGAGAATCTGTCCCAGATGTTGAGTCAAACAAAAATAGGCAGCACTGGATATGGACGTTTTGTACTTAACACAACGATAGATCTGTGTTCTCATTTTCATCCTGTCTGTCTCTAATCCCAGTCCATTTTCAAGTAGGATTGCCACAGGTTCAGCAAGCAGGCACAGTGGCAGTAATTGTTTCAGAATGCTTGTGTAATAATGTACAGTGTAGACTCCACATATCTTAAAAATTAATATGCAAGATAATTGGAACACTCTTATGGGCCACGGTGATGTAACTAGCGCATTAAGACAAGTCCCAGTATTTATTCAAAAATAGTAGTAATTTTAAAGAATTTATAAACATAGCAGTTATAAAAGTTTAAAAAAAAAGGCAGTGGAAAATAACTAAGCACTTTTTGTTATGGCTTGTGCAGTCACTAACAGTACATTAACAATGTCCCCCTTACTGCATCTGCAGTATACTAACAAAACTTTTATTATGTTCGGGTACTTGTGCGATATGGAAACTTTGTGCATGGGAGAAAGCGGTCAGTATCTGTGAACACCATGATGTGTTAAAACAGAGCAGTCTACCAGTGCTATATACTGGCATTCTGTTGTGACAGATTTAAAAGATTTGTTTCATTGTTGTAGATGGTGCTTTTAATGGTGGAGTTGAGATGCAGCTTTTAAACATTTTGTGTGGCAGTTAAAAACTAAATACATCCTAACTATGTGGTGGTATAAATGGATGTCCTTCTATTCCAATGTTGCAGTATTCTACATTTGGGTTTACCCTTCTTCCTCTCCAAGTCTACCACCCAGATTTCCAAAGATTTTCAGTCCCTCTAGGGGCGTCGGACGTCTGATGTGGCAGCTGGAACATGGGCCATAAAAGTGACATCTGCACGCACCAGCCCTCAGAACTTTTCAGCTGCCAGTCGTAAATCAGCTGCTCCTGCTTCTCGCAGACATCAGATTGAAAGATTCTGTTAAGTACCACTTTGGGGGTTCTTTCAGTCCTACTTGTTTATTATAGTCTGTTAATGTCATCCAGTAAGAGCAGGTGCGGTCAGCAGATTCCCCACAAAGACACGCATGACCAGTGTGTCTCTTGTCTAGGCAGGGAACACGACCACTAGAACTCCACCATTTGCCGTTTGTTTGTCCCGAAGACCTTATGCTGCCGTTTGCAAGCCCTAAACCTGTACTTAGAAAATCAACTCTTGAAACAGTGCTAGGAATGGAGGCCACACCCGGCGCCCTGTCCAAACTGCCTAGGAAGAAGACTAAGTCCTCGCAGCTTACTTCTTCCACTGCGCCTCTGTCTGACATACCTCAGTCTGTAGCCAATGTTAGTTTAACCGAAGATCCAGCATCCACCGATATAGCTGGCCCCTCTGAGGAAGCCGCAAAATCTTGAGCGAACGACACATCCACAGACGTTTTACCGGCACCGTCTCTAGACACCATGGGTGAACCAGCTTTTGGTTGAAGTTCTCAGGATGCCCCTTCCGCTCTTCCAGTCATTGACCCTAGGCCTATTCCTAGCCAGACTTCGGCTAGGCCTTTGAAGAAAAAACAGAAGACAAGACACCTTACTCCTACCTCTGAAAGCATGCCAGATTGGCAGGCCTTCAGCCAGAGCTTATTTAATGCCATTATGGCCCTTAGGCCTTCAGCATAACCCTCTGCCACTGCTCCTCCCCTCCTTAGTCTCAGACCTCCAACCCAGGAAGGGAGGGTAGAGCAGCTCGAGGAAGAGGGATTGTCTGACTCCTCTGAGGATTCTCTTTCTTAGTCCCAGATGTCATCCCCCTTGGGATATGGTTCTCCTGAAGAGGGCTCTGTTGAGTCTGACTCCCCCGTAGAGGATTTTACATTTGGGGAAACTATTAATAAAATGGAAGACCACTTTAAGTGGCAATCCTCTGATATGTTTGATGTTCAGAAAATGTTTTATGACCTTATCCAAATGGGACACTCCCAGTCCTTCTGCTATTCCTCCCATCCAACTTGCCTTTCTGGATGCCTTTGTTTCAGCCTCCACTAGCCTGGACTCCCAACATCCAGCTCCTGAGAGAGTAGACAGATTGTATAAGGTCCCTGAGACGGGGAAATTTCTCCTTAAATGCCCCCCTGCTGAGCCAGCCACCATTTCCATCTCTATGGGCAGGGCCTCCAAACTGCTCCCTACCACTGCAATCCTTCCAGCTGCTAAAGACAGCAAGACCATGGAGAGGTTGGGAAAGAAAATTTATACTTTGGCCACCCTCTCATTTAGAGCCACAAACTACCAAATACATATGACCAAATGCTCTTTAGCTCTCCTAGACAAAGCCTCTAAAGAGTTGGAAGACATTCCTGACTGTGCAGCCAAAGACTCCCTGATGGCTCTCATCTCACAAGTGAATAGACACTCATTAAGGTGTAGCTATATTGCAGCTGAGGCCTCAGCCAGGTCAGCTGCATCAGCTTCAGTATTAAGGAAATACTCATGGCTACGACTACACCCTCTCCCAAAGGATTTCGGGGTCAAACTCCTGGGTGCACCTTTGGACTACTCAACACTTTTTGGTGAAAAAGTGACTGACCTTTTCAAATCCTTACAACAGAAAGGTAAAGAATTGTAGGACTTGAAACATATCCTGGTCTCGCCTTTTCCCAAGTTCCAGAGGAACTACCCGTCCAAGACCCAATTTATCAGGAAATCCTTAAGACCTGCTGTTCCCTGGTCTAGAAGACCTGCTAGAAGACAGCCTCCTTTGTCTAGACCAGCTCAGCTTCCCAGCCAAAGGTCTCCCTTACTTGATAGGGCAGTGTCTGACTACCTGCCAAAATTTCAGCACCCCCCCCCCCCATCCACCTCCCTTTCTACCCCTGTCTCTGTCTCCCTGCATGGTCACTCATTACCACCGAAAAGTGGGTCCTGTCTATCCTACAGGACAGCTAATTGAAGTCCTGGATCACTCTCCCATCAAGGATGGGCATCCCACAGTCCCCATCCAGTCAACTACCCCTCCTTCATCAGGTGCTACAAACCCTACTTCTTCAGGGCACCATAGAGCTAGTTCCATCACAAGCAAAAAGAAAAGGATTCTATTCCAGAATCTTTTTGGTACCCAGAAAGGAAGGTCCATGGAGGCCAGTTCTAGACCTCTCTCGCCTCAACCCCTTCCTAAAGGTCCCTACTTTCATTATGTTCTCCCTGCCCACTCTCTTTCCACTCATCCTTCTACAAGGGTTCATGGTAACCCTGGACATAAAGGATTCTTACCTTCACATACCTGTAAAGCCCACCTTGAGGAAATACCTGAGGTTCTTGGTGGGCTCTTATCACTTTCAGTTCTGTGTCCTGCCCTTTGGGCTTTGTACTGCACCCAGGATATTCACCAAATGCCTCGCTCCTGTCATAGCTTTCTGCAGGGAATTCAGATATTCAGACCTCCTAGTCCTGGCAGAAGACAGGAAACTCTTCTAAGCCATTCCCAGGACCTTTGGTTATCTTCCGGTCTCTGTGGTTCTTTATCAGTTTCCCAAAGTCCCACTTCAGCCCTACACAGGGTATAGTCTTCCTGGGTTGCAGAATCAGAACAGATCTCATGAAGGCCTTTCTTCCAACAGAAAAGATGGTATCCCTTCAGAACCACCTCAATTCTGCTATACAATCAACAGAACTGACTGCAAGGCAATTTCTCAGACTTCTAGGCTGCATGGCAGCTACCATCCCCATGTTGCCCCTAGCAAGGATGCACATGAGGAAATTTCAGTGGTACCTTCAGTCAGTGTGGACCCAACACTCCCATCCACTGGAGTTCTGGATCCCGTTGCTCCCCTGCCTAGATCAGGAGCTGAGATGGTAGGTGGCTCAGGTAGTCCAAAACCCCAGTCTGCCTCTGCAACCACCCTCTACGTCTGCCTTGGACCTGGGCTGGGGAGCGACCCTGGGGGCAGGGAAGGTACAAGGTATGTGGACAAACAGACTCGGACAAGACCACATAAACGTGAGAGAAATGAGGGCCATTCTTCTGGCTGTACAGGCCTTCCAGCCATATCTACAGCAGGGCCCTATAAAGATATTCAGACAACACAACAGTCCTGTGGTATCTCAACAAGCAGGGAGAGACCAAATCCTACCTGCTATGCAGACTAGCTCTGCAGGTGTGGGAACTGGCTACCACACAGGGGATCACCCTCCAGGCAGCCTACATCCCATCCCTGCCCAATGACCAGGCAGATTACCTAAGCAGAATCACCTCAAACAACCACGAATGGATGCTGCAAAGAGATGTCTTCCTGAATGTGGTCTATAAGTGGGGTATTCGCTTCCTCCATAAACGGGCAACATCCTGGCTACTGCACCAGTACACCGGACCCCAATGCATTAAACAGATGCCTTGGAAGGGGAAATTCCTGTATGCATTTCCCCCCTTCCCACTGATACAATGGGTCCTGCTGAAAATTCAGCAGAACTCTCCCAAATTCTTGTTGGTGACCCCCTACTGGCCAAGACGGCACTGGTTCCCTCTTCCTCTTCACCTGTCCAAGGGCAATCACCACAAATTATCCCCTTCAGTGGACCTGCTCGCACAGAACAAGGGGACTCGGATACAACCACAGTGGAAATCCTTGCACCTCACCCTGTGACTGATAGAATTCTGATCCCATTCAGACACCTGTACAATGAAGATGTGCTCATAGTCCTGCAGGAGGCCAGGAAACCTAACACAAGGAAATCCTCTCTAAATGGAAAAGGTTTTTCATTTGGTGTCACAAAAGACAGACACGCTGGAAAGCTGTATTCCTCTAATCCTGTCTTACCTGTGTCAACTTGTGCAGACAGGCCTGTCATACTCATCTGTGAAAACCACATTTGTTTGCTATCTCTGCCTGCCTTCTTCTGGAGCCTCCCCTTGTATCCAGATTCCCCGCTAAACTGTTCCTGAAAGGGGTACTGCACTTGACACCACCCAGGAAACCCTCCCCTCTTGGACCTTAACTATGTTTTAGAAAACCTCACTCTAGCCCCTTTTGAGCCAGAAGACAAAGCTCCCATAAAACTTTGCACATGGAAAACTGTTTTACTGGTAGCCCTGACTTCAGCCAGAAGGGTCTCAGAATTGCAAGCTCTTATGGCCACACCACCTTTCTAATCTTCCACCTGGACAGGGTGGCTGTCAGGACTAACCCGTCATTCACTCCCAAAGTCGTGAATGACCTGTCTTTGAACCAGGCCATCCACATGCCTACCTTCTTCCCTAATCCACAGGGGATAGTGAGAGAGTGCTTCATTCCCTAGACGTCCACAGACATCTAAGGATCTGAAGTAGTTAACTTCATTTGATCAGCAACCTGTGGGTTACGGATAAGATACGGATCCGAGCCGGCAGCATACCAAGCTAAAGATCTGAGCTCCAAGCTCCACCCCCTTACCCATACTACCCTGCAACCTCCTTCCAATCCTCAGATCTCGTTTGCCGCGGCTTTGCCAAGCACGGGATTTTTCGAGCTACAGGCGAGTGTAACTCTTTCTTGTAATCTTCTTAAAATATTTTCTTAAAATATTTGGATAGTATAGTGGTTGTGTATGTAGTATTTTCTATATTTTTTTGATATATTAGTTGTATTCGTAACTAATCTACCCCCTCTTATCCTGTGCGTGTGTGTGTGTGTGTGTGTGTGTGTGTGTGTGTGTGTGTGTGTGTGTGTGTGTGTGTGTGTGTGTGTGTGTGGTATGGTATGGCTGAAAGACAGAAAGCTACCTTTTCTAAGTGTGGCCATAAGCTATCGGCAGCGGATGGTCACACTCAGTGCGTTCTTTACTTGGGTCATCATGTTACACTGCTGCAGTCATTACACTCAGGTTATCCTGCCGTCAGGTGGTCCCGCAGTCGGCCAGAGTTCCAAAGTCTTGGTCCGGTGTTGGTTACTGTCACTTCTTCCCTGATGTCAGTGCGCCAGGGGTATACAAGTTGCATCCGACGCCATTTTCTTCAGTCTTTCTTGCCGCATGGTGCCCGAAGCAAAAGCAGTTCACAAGTGCCGGTCGGCCGACTCCTGAGATTTTCGAAGTCGGATTTCAGATCCGAAGTCTTCAATAAAGTTAAGTACCCGTTGGGGAAACTTTTTTCTTGCCACAGACCGATGTCAGAAAAAGTTAATTGTATTTCTTGTGGGAAGCAAATACCTCATAAGGACTTCCACTCTTACTGTATTCCATGCCTAGGCCCTGATCACGACGTCACTAGTTGTCGGTTTTGTGCTAGATTTAACAAACGCACTATAAAACTACATTTTGATTTTGCTCTGCACTACTTTGGCCGAAGGTTCAATTATACTATACCATCGGAACAACCGACAACCACAATTCTTAAAAAAAACACAAAGACAAGGATAAAGACAGACATCTGAGGTCCAAAACCGACGACGGAGCCTCTTCTAGGCCAGTCGCCGGTTCTCAGTGAGGCACTTTCGCAGCCCCTGACACCCGCTATCTCAGAGCCACAGGCCGCCTCCGACTCCCATGTGGAGACAACTAGGTCTCTGGAAACTCAAGATATTGGGCCTACGGAAACTAATCCTTCAGATGGGTCCGGAGCCGTTGAGCTGGCATCATTGGCTTCTGAGGGTGTTTTCAGACCTTTGAAACCAAAAACCAGAAGACAAAATTACCCTGTACTTGTGAACGCCAAGGAAATTCTTGTATAGTCCACACTTGTAAATTCTCCACACTCAAATGGCTGCTGTAGACAAAATCCAGGATAAAATCAGTTATGTTAAATGCTAAATGAATGTCCACAAAGAGGTCCTATGCGACAAAATATCCATATGAATCAAGTAGTAAAGAAGATTTCTCCAAAAGCTTTATTGAACCAATACTGTGAAGCGCTTTTTGTCCCACTAGTAGTGGGACTTCTTCAGACAAACAGATTTTGACAAAAACCAAGGTTTAAATACTGATTTTGGCGCCAAAAAGGTGCCGTTGCTAGGTTACAGTTCTGTGCTTCAATTAGTTAAAGGTATAGTGTCCTAACAACCAGTGAGATGAGTCTATAAATGAATTTAAAACAAGATCAACAAAACTTCAGAACCATTAAAAAGATTAAAAACATCGCTAAAGTGTCATAATTACAGTATCTAAATATATACTAAATGTGAAACAAATATAAAAATACATAAAGTATATATGATAATACAAATCACATCTATGTATTACTACATGTTTCAGACTAAGGAATGAGCAGTAAAAAACAAAAACCAGTATGTACAAAAGTTACTCAACTTGAGCACTGAATACATAAATAAATAAATCACATCAAAGAATCAAGTGGTTACAAAAGTAAAAACTTTGTTGTGGGAAATTGCTATTCAAAGATGGTACAAAGTCGCATTAGAACTACAACAGTCTGGTCAGAATCCCACCTAAAACACATACCTAACTACAAAGTCTAACAAAGGTCATAAATATATGTTCAGGATATCAGGATATACAGTGACACCTGAACAAAGAACTATTAAATAGTGCAATTAATGTAGACAGGTCATGTAGAAAACATGTGTATTATAATTGTAAAAGAAATATAGTAAAAATATATATACTAACATGTAAACAATAAATTTAAAATCAAACAGCAACCCCCCCCCCACAAGAGTATATAACATGACAGTGGTATGTATCAACGTCGTAGGCTTCTCAACTTCAGTAAGGGATATAATGTAATAGTCTCATTAAGGCGTGGTGGGCATTGGCATGGCACCTAATCTGCCAAAAAAGATGTTCATCGTGCATACAGCTGCAGTCATAACAGATGGGTTCTCCTGCTGTCAGGCGGGTCCTCGGTCGGCTGAATTCCAAAGTCTAGGTCCGGCGTCTGTTGTCGTCGCTTCTTCCCTGACGTCAGTGCGACAGGGGTATAAAAGAACCAGCCGACGCCATTTTCTTCAGTCTTTCTTGCCGCGCGGTGCCCGAAGCAGAAGCAGTTCGCAAGTGCCGGTCGGCCAGCTCCTGAGATTACGAAAATTTGGAAACAGAAGTCTTCTTAAAAGCTAAGTACCCCGTTGGGGAAACTTTTCTTGCCTCAGACCGATGTCAGACAAAGTTAATAATTGTATTTCTTGTGGGAAGCAACTACCGCATAAGGATTTCCATTCCCTCTGTATACCTTGTTTAGGCCCAGACCACGACGTCTCGGTCTGTCGCTTTTGTGCTACATTCAACAAATGCACTATTAAGCGTCGGGCGGAGTTCGCCCAGCATTATTTTGGGAAAGCATTTAACTATACTATGTCGTCGGATACTCCGACTCCGGTTTGGTCTAAAAAACGCAAAGACAAGGACCGACCCACGAGGTCTGCGGCCTCTACCGACACCACGCCAAAGCCGACTACACGTGGTCCGGTTCTCAGCGAGGCGCCTACACAGCCCCTGACTACCGACGACCTGTCTTTGATGATGTCTCCTGTGCCCGAGGTCACAGGCTCCTCGGCCCACACCCCGACTACAGATACCGAAGCCACTCTTGGCATTGTAACTCAGAATGTGGACAGGTCCACCTCCACTCAAGGTGTCTTCAGACCTTCCTCCTCTTTCTCCATCAAGGCTTTCACAAAGTCTAAAGTAACCATGCACTCAGAGACCAGCTACACAGGGCCCATCTCCAGGCCCCATGCCTAAGAAACAGATGCTTAAAATGGCTGAGGTTCTCAGCCCCCTCCGGACAAAAGGCCTAGAGTGGAGAAAGATTCCCCCTCCTCTGATCAGGGCTCCATTATTTCAGAGCACTCTGATGATCAGGAACATTCTTACTCCCCTTTTGAACACTCTGATGCGGAGGAGTCCATCCCTTCTGTATCCCCCCCTGTGGATTACTCATTTGGGGAAACTTTACCTTACCTTACCTTAAGGGAACACTTCCACTGGGAAGGCCAGGATTATTCAGATTCCAGGAAAAGGCTCAGGGAATTTCTCTTGCTTCCTCAGCACAGGCCTCTGGCTATACCTCCTGTCTTGGACATCCTAGATGATGGTTTACTCTGAGGCCTGCCTTAACCCGGACTCTCTACCTCCAGCTCCAGTTAAGCCTGACAGGTACTACAGGGTCCCTGACTCGCACCAATTTCTATACAAGAGCCATGCTGCTGACCCAGAAACCATCTCACAGGGCCCCAAAGGAGTTAAGGCCTCCATTGCTAAAAATCCATTGCCTTCCGAGAGAGATTCCAGATCCTTAGAAAGGTGGGGGAAAAGGTATATACCTCGGCTACCTTATCCATGAGGGCCTTAAACTGTCAGTTTCATATGCTAAAATACCAACAGTTTTTGTTATCACAATTGAAAAGTAAAATGTCACAACCTGAACAACCAGACTTGAAGGAGTTGTAGGATTTGATGCATAGTGCAGAACAAGTGGGTAAGCATACCTTACAATGTGGTTTTGATGCTCTAGAGGCCTCATGTAGAGCTGCTGTTACAGGATCAGTCATACGTAGGCATGCCTGGCTCAAGGAACAAGCCTTGCCTGATCATGTCAAAGCTAAATTACTAGACGCCCCTCTTCAAAAGGATGTACTATTTGGTGCTAATGCTGAGGAGGTATTAAGGAAAATGGAGGAAAAGGCTAAATCAATGCAAACTGTGAAAGAATTTCTACAGGTTCAACCCCCACGTTTTAGTAGAAATTGGCCTTCCAAAAACTAGTCCTTTCCTGCCACAGACAGACCCCCAGAGAGGCAGATACAGGCGTCCGAGGGGCAGAGGACAATCCCAAGGATCGTATAGAGGCAGACAATGGCAAGCTCCTACACAAAGAGGTGGTGAGGACAACTCGCAATCTTTCAGAAAGCAAACCCAATGACTTTCCCCTTTGCATGCCAACCAGGTCTCAAATGGCAGCCCCCTTAGGAGGAATGCTGGCATTATTTTCAAAAAATTGGCATATTGTCACAAAAGACAAATGGATCCTGGACATTATAAACAGAGGTTACAAATTCCATTTTCACACCCTTCCAAAAATAAGAGGCATGCCAAACCTGCCACACAATCAAAGGGCAGAGGCACAAAGGCAAATTACAGATCTCATAAACATGAAAGCTATTCAAGAGGTACCTACGCACGAACAAGGTCAAGGTTTCTATTCTAGGCTATTTCTGGTGCCAAGGAAGGGAAAAGATTGGAGACATGTTTTGGATCTATCCATCCTAAACGCATTTCTACTCGTACCAAAATTCAAGATGCTCACTCTACAGCAACTTCTTCCCATGCTGGGCAAGGAGTCTTGGCTGGTAACATTGGACCTCAAGGAGGCATACCTGCATGTCCCAATCAGACAAAATTGCAGAAGGTACCTCAGATTTTCTTGCAGGTTCAACCCATTATCAATTCTCTGCATTGCCCTTTGGCTTATCTACTGCGCCCAGAGTATTCACTAAATGCCTGGCATCAGTAATTGCCTACTGCAGACTTCAAGGGATACAAATATATCCCCATTTGGACGACTGCCTGATCCAAGCGGACAGCAAGCACATTCTTCTGAAACATCTGGCTTATGTAATAATGTTATTGAACTCTCTGGGATACACAGTCAACAAAAAGAAATCAAGGCTAATACCCTCTCGGAAGATAATTTTCCTGGGTGCCAATTTGGACACAAACACCTAGACGCCCTACCTCACGCCAGAGAAGCAGGGGCAACTAATTCAATACTTCAGAACACTAGCAAATTGCACCAGGCTGACTGCAAGGAAAATCCTGCAAGCTCTGGGATTCATGGCATCTTGCATCTTTCTAATCCCATGTGCAAAGCTGCATATGAGGAAACTACAATGGTACCTGAAAAGCATATGGTCTCAACACAGCCACAGTTTGGAAACAATAATACCACTAATTCCATGTCTGCAAAAGGAATTTCTGTGGTGGGCTCAAGCATGTCAAACAAACACAGGTCTTCCATTCAGCAAGCCTCAAGCAAATCAAGTCATCACAACAGACGCCTCGGACTACGCCTGGGGGGGCGCACATGACAGATCGGTGCATTCAGGGCAAATGGTCCCAAAAAGAAAAGCACCTTCACATCAATCAAAACGAAATTCTAGCAGTAATAAATGCTATTATAGCTTTCAAGGACCTTCTACAACCAGGTCAACTATTGATAAGAACGGACAACACCACAGTTATGTGGTACATAAACAAGCAGGGAGGAACACATTCTTACCCCCTATGCAGACTGGCCATGTCACTTTGGAACATGTCCATGGACTTGCAAATGGAACTACAAGCACAGTACTTGCCAGGCAAGGAAAATACGCTGGCAGACAACCTAAGCAGGAATATGACAGAGCCACACGAATGGAAATTGCATCCAAAAGTTTTTACAGAAATAATCCAAGAATGGGGAAGGCCAGACATAGATCTCTTTGCCTCCCACAAAAATCATCAATTGACAAAAATTCTGCTCAAGGATCTTCCAACCAAAGGCCTGGAGAGTGGACGCTCTCTCTTTCAGTTGGACATCAATGACAGTTTATGCCTTCCCACCTCTTCCTCTGCTGCCCAAAGTTCTGTTGAAGACCAGAGCAGACAGACCAAAGATGATCCTCATTGCTTCGGACTGGCCAAGGCAACACTGGTACCCACTCCTGAGGAGCCTGACGCATTCCCCACCATGGACCCTGCCTCTAATGCCTCTTCTGACTCAGCACAGCTTCAAAACTCTTCACAGTCAGCTAAAAACACTCAATCTAGCCGCATGGAAGATTCCTTAGCATCACAGCAGGCCCTACTCTCCAAGGAGGTGCAGGATGTCATTTTGGAAGCCAGAAGGCCATCAACTAGAAAAGCTTACTCCGCAAAATGGAAATGTTTTTGTGTCTGGAATGAGAAAAAGGGCCAGGACCCTGGAAAACTGAATTTACCTCAAATACTACAATATTTGGCTGAACTGCTAAGCAGTGGACTTTCTCCTCCATCAAAATCCATGCCTTAGCCATTTCTGCAGAATACAACACTGATCCACCTTTATTCTCTTACCCTCTCTTAAGACAGTTCCTCAGAGGGGCTAAGAATTTAAGACCTCCAAGGAAACAACCAATACCTGCTTGGGATCTTAATTTCATTCTGGAAAAACTGACCTTGCCTCCTTTTGAGCCAGCTGCCTCATCAGATTTGCAATATTTGTCCTGGAAAACAGCTTTCCTTCTGGCTATCACCTCAGCTTGTAGAGTTTCAGAACTACAGGCTCTCATGGCTGTCCAGCCTTTTATCGTCTTCCATCAGGACAGAGTTTCCTTACAAACCAACCCATCCTTTATGCCTAAAGTGGTATCCAGGGTAGCTTTAAATCAGGCCATACATTTACCTACTTTTTATCCTAATCCTCAAAACAAAGGGGAGAGATTACTACATTCCTGTGACATCCACAGGCAACTGCTTTGTTATTTGGACAGAACAAAGCCTTTCAGAAAATCAGAACAGCTCTTTGTGGCCTATCCGGTAGGAGCTCAAGGAAAGCCCATTTCCAAACAGACAGTCTCAAAATGGATAGCCCACTGCATATGCTTTTGCTATTCTTTTCATGGCAAAACTGTACCTACAGGCATTAGAACTCATTCCACCAGGACCACAGCCACCTCTGCAGCCTTCCTCAGAGGAGTTCCTACCAAGGATATTTTGGTAGCTGCCACTTGGAGTTCTGTGCATACCTTCTCCAAGCACTACAACCTACCATTATACTCCAAATCTAGAGCAGGCTTTGCCACTGCAGTCTTGCAGGGCATTTTGGCTCCTCCTAGTTCCACCTACTGCCTACCACCCCTTTCTTAGCTTTGGGATTGTACCCATCTGTTATGACTGCAGCTGTATGCACGATGAACATAGTACAGTTTTGTACCTACCATAAATGTAGATGTTCGAGTGCTAATACAGCTGCAGTCCAGGTTTCCCTCCCTCCTTCCCCTCTAGGGGTATTCTTTTATGGTGTATTTGCTTGCAACTACTGTTTTTTGATTATATTGCATTGCATTATTACATAATTTTATGTATTGCCTTCCTTCTGGGGGCACCTGACATCTGGGGCAAGAAAAACTGAAGAAAATGGCGTCGGCTGGTTCTTTTATACCTCTGTCGCACTGACGTCAGGGAAGAAGCGACGACAACCGACGCCGGACCTAGACTTTGGAATTCGGCCAACCGAGGACCCACCTGACGGCAGGAGAACCCATCTGTTATGACTGCAGCTGTATTAGCACTCTAACATCTACATTTATGGTAGGTACAAAACTGTACTTTCTAGTACTTCCAACAGGACTTCAAAGGGGCCTTCAAGGCTGTCAGGTGATATGGTATCAATTGCTTTAAAAGTGAAATTATGGCTAGGGTTGTCAATAATATGTTTGGCACGTGCGTTCTCAGTTTTCTTTTTCTTGATTGCGTATAGGTGTTCGTAGACCCGTTCTCGTAATTTCTTATCAGTTTTTCCAAAATAAAATGAAGGCCAAGCCTGGCACTGTGCCAAGTAAATTACTTTTGTTGATTAGCAGTTAAATTTATATTTGAGGTCATGTGTAATATTCCTTACCGTGAATGTCTGCCCTGTAATCATATGTGCACAATAATTACACATATTACACTGATACATACCCACTCTCTGTGTTCCTAGTGACCCATTGTTTTGTAATATCTGTTTCAGGTTTCTCCATTTTTTCCAGACAATCTTTGGCTTAGGTGGTAATTTTTTTACTCAGAACGCCATTGTTAGATATGATCCAATTTTTATTAATGATAAGAGAAATAAAGTTACTGTCTAAGCTATAGGGAGTAATGAAAGAAACAATATACATGGGTTCATTAGTACTTACAGGAACGGGTACTTTGTTCAAGGTATTGAGAATCGGCATATAGGTACCTGCTTCTCTTTTTGATCCAACCTCAGACATAACTTCATCAATAAGGTGTTTAGGATAACCTCTCATGGTAAACATAGAACACAAAAGTCTACATTCATCATGAAAGTCATTGTTCCCTGATACCATTCGGGCCGCCCGTACAAATTGCCCTTTTATAACAGACTTTTTCTGATAAAGTGGATGGCAGCTTGAATAGTGTAATAAAGTATTAGAATAAGTATCTTTCCTGTGTATGTTAGCATAGTAAACTTTGTTTTTAAGGTCCTTCCTTAAATCTACATCTAAATAACTAATCCTATGTCTATTGAAGTTGGATGTAAAAGTTAGAAAGTTAGAACTAGAATTAAAAAATGATACTAATTCATGTGCTGTATCTTCATTCCCTTCGATTAGAATAAAAATATCATCTAAAAAGCGTGTATAGTACCTGATCTTATTCGTAAGGTCACGATTTCTACTTGTTATATCCTGTTCCCAATAAGCCATGACTAGATTGGCGAAACTAGTGCCGCAAGGTGAACCCATGGCCACCCCTATTTTTTGTAAATAAATATTATTACTGAAAGTAAAAAAAATTATAGGACAACACTAAATCAAGCATTTGTTCAACTAATTCTACCTCAAGTGTAGGTGCTTGGTGCTTTCTCAACATATAGCTAACATATTCAATACCTTCTGTGTGTGGTATACATGTATATAAATCTTTAACGTAGACTGTTAAGAAATTAAATGAATCATTATACTCGACGACGTTGATATTATACAAAAATACCACGAATCCTTACGTATGTTTTTTTCTTTCAGTACATATTTTTGCAAATTTGAATCAATAATTTTGGCACATGGATACATCATACTATTACGTCCATCTACTAGTGGTCGCATGGGGGGGGGATTAATTAGGGACTTATGAATCTTGGGGATGCCGAAAAGAATAGGAATCTTGGGTGCAAGCATGTTCAAATAATTAAATGTAGTCAAGTCAATCCTTCCCTCTATAAAGAAGTCATTAAATGTAGATTTTATGAGCTTGTACGCTTGATATATTTCGTTCTTGGAAGATAATTGATAAGCAGTATTGTCGAGGAGAGATTCCATTTTCTCAATATATTGTGATTGTGTCATTATAACCAAACCGCCACCCTTGTCAGGTTGAATAAACCGAATAGCAGTATTTTTTAATAATGTAAGAGACCATCTGTCCTCTTTGGAGATATTAGGTCGTACATTAAACTGTTTAAGTAAAGCATATTCCTAAAATCGTTTTCGCACATTAATTCAAAGGCTGCCAAAACTGGATGGGTCGGTGGAGTAAATGTACATGCCATATGAAACTTATTGTCAACTGGATTTGTATTACTAAAATACATGCACAAATTTAATTTCCTCAAAAACAACTTAAAATCAACAATAGTTGTGACTAAATTAGCCCGACTAGTAGGAACAAATGAATGACCTCGGGCTAATAATTCAATAATATTTGGTGTAACATAAACTGAAGAAAAATTGAAAATTTTGAAGTCTTTAGATGAATTGTATAAAATAGTCAAATGGTTTGAAGTATCCAGGCTTACCTCCCCCTCTTCCCTCGGTTGCTGGTGTTGTTCCTGTTCCGATAGTTGGGGCTGTAATAAGTGGTTTTCCGTAAATTGTAATGAGAGGCTCCTGTCCGAAAATTTGAGGAGCACTGTGGGGTCCCAATATGGGGTACCTGTTCAGCACTGTTGTTATCATTCTCTTAGTAAAAAGATCGGTTGTTATTGTTACTAAATCCATTTTCTTCATTAATATTATTTCTTTCTTCATTTTGGCCTATGATGTTACTTTGAAGGGTAGCCATAGAAGTAAAATTAGCGTTATTCTGGGAGGGGGAGGTTTAGGGTATGCTAACCCATTACTGTAAGCTATTCTGTCCCTTTTCAGTTTCTTGCATTTTCCTTCCTTAATTTTATCAATATATTGGTCTATACTAAAGAAAATACTGTCATAGTCATATTGGTAATGAATAAAATTCGAATGCTGTTGAATTATCTCGTTTAAGCTGGTAGCTATCTGCATAATTTCTGTGGCTTGCAGTTCATAATGTTTGCATATTGTTTCTAAAAGCTCGCAGCCATGTCTGTTAAAAAGTTGAACTAAGCACTTTCGAAACAAGTTGAAGTTTTAACCAAAAAAATAGAAAATCTGTGCAACAACCAAACACAGAGCTGCAACAACAGTGCTAACACTAACAAAGAGGTTCGCACTCCACCTTTATCCAATAGAAATGAATCTAATTATAATGCATCTGTACTACCGACCCAAGTTAATAACAACAACCTAAGGAGTAATATGCCAAACAGCAATAATCAACGATCCAAAGGGCTTATTGGGGCACCCTCTTTAACCGAATGGTTATCCAAACCACTAACATTTCAATTACCAACTACAAGTGTAATCAGGGAGCAACCGGACGAGGATCCAACAGACATTTCTAAGTGAAGGCATAGTGCCAAAAGAGTTGCGTTCTTGGCAATACTCTTCTGGCCTAGTGGATGGTTCACCATTCCACAAAGACTTGGTTCAACTTTTTAAGGAGGAGGAGGGGGCGGGTAAGCCTGGATACTTCAAACCATTTGACTATTTTATACAATTCATCTAAAGACTTTAAAATTTTCAAATTTTCTTCAGTTTATGTTACACCAAATATTATTGAATTATTAGCCTGAGTTCATTCATTTGTTCCTACTAGTCAGGCTAATTTAGTCACAACTATTGTTGATTTTAAGTTGTTTTTGAGGAAATTAAATTTCTGCATGTATTTTAGTAATACAAATCCAGTTGATAATAAGTTTCATATAGCAAGTACATTTATTCCACCGACACATCCAGTTTTGGCAGCCTTTGAATTAATGTGCGAAAACGATTGTAGGAATATGGTTTACTTAAACAGTTTAATGTATGACCTAATATCTCCAAAGAGGACAGATTGTCTCTTTCATTATTAAAAAATACTGCTATTCGGTTTATTCAACCTGACAAGGGTGGCGGTTTGGTTATAATGACACAATCACAATATATTGAGAAAATGGAATCTCTCCTCGACAATACTGCTTATCAATTATCTTCCAAGAACGAAATGTATCAAGCGTATAAGCTCATAAAATCTACATTTAACGACTTCTTTATAGAGGGAAGGATTGACTTGACTACATTTAATTATTTGAACATGCTTGCACCCAAGATTCCTATTCTTTTCGGCATCCCCAAGATTCATAAGTCCCTAATTAATCCCCCCATGTGACCAGTAGTAGATGGACGTAATAGTATGACGTATCCATGTGCCAAAATTATTGATTCAGTTTTGCAAAAATATGTACTGAAAGAAAAAAACGTAAGGATTTGTGGTCTTTTTTGTATAATATCAACAACGTCTAGTATAATGATTCATTTAATTTCTTAACAGTCGACGTTAAAGATTTATATACATGTATACCACACACAGAAGGTATTGAATATGTTAGCTATATGTTGAGAAAAGCACCAAGCACCTACACTTGAGGTAGAATTAGTTGAACAAATGCTTGATTTAGTGTTGTCCTATAATTTTTTTACTTTCAATAATAATATTTATTTACAAAAAATAGGGGTGGCCATGGGTTCACCTTGCGGTGCTAGTTTTGCCAATCTAGTCATGGCTTATTGGGAACAGGATATAACAAGTAGAAATCATGACCTTACGAATAAGATCAGGTACTATACACGCTTTTTAGATATTTTTATTCTAATCGAAGGGAATGAAGATACAGCACATGAATTAGTATCATTTTTTAATTATAGTTCTAACTTTCTAACTTTTACATCCAACTTCAATAGACATAGGATTAGTTATTTAGATGTTGATTTAAGGAAAGACCTTAAAAACAAAGTTTACTATGCTAACATACACAGGAAAGATACTTATTCTAATACTTTATTACACTATTCAAGCTGCCATCCCCTTTATCAGAAAAAGTCTGTTATAAAAGGTCAATTTGTACGGGCGGCCCGAATGGTATCAAGGAACGATGACTTTCATGATGAATGTAGACTTTTGTGTTCTATGTTTACCATGAGAGGTTATCCTAAACATCTTATTGATGAAGTTATGTCTGAGGTTGGATCAAAAAGAGAAGCAGGTATACCTATATGCCGATTCTCAATGCCTTGAACCAAGCACCCGTTCCTGTAAGTACTAGTGAACCCATGTATATTAATGTTTCTTTCATAACTCCCTATAGCTTAGACAGTAACTTTCTTTCTCTTATCCTTAATAAAAATTGGAACGTCATATCTAACAATGGCGTTCTGAGTAAAAAATTACCACCTAAGCCAAAGATTGTCTGGAAAAAAGGGAGAAACTTGAAAGAGATATTACAAAACAATGTGTCACTAGGAACACAGAGAGTGGGTGGTATGTATCAGTGTAATATGTGTAATTATTGTGCACATATGATTACAGGGCAGACATTCACAGTAATGAAAATTATATATGACCTCAAATATAAATTTAACTGCTTATCAACAAAAGTAATTTACTTGGCATAGTGCCAGGCTTGTCCATTTTATTTTGGAAAAACTGATAGGAGATTACGAGAACGGGTCTACGAACACCTATACGCAATCAAGAAAAAGAAAACAGAGAACGCGCTTGCCAAACATATTATTGACAACCCTAGCCGTAATTTCAATTTTAAAGCAATTGATACCATATCACCTGACAGCCGTGAAGGCCCCCCTTTGAAGTCCTGTTGGAAGTACTAGAACTTTTTTGGCAGATTAGGTGCCATGCCATGCCAATGCCCCCCCAGGCCTTAATGAGACTATTACATTATATCCCTTACTGAAATTGAGAAGCCTACGACGTTGGTACATGCCACTGTCATGTTATATACCATACACATTTTTTCTACATGACCTGACTACATTAATTGCACTATTTAATAGTTCTTTGTTCAGGTGTCACTGTATATCCTGAACATATATTTATGACCTTTGTTAGACTTTGTAGTTAGGTATGTGTTTTAGGTGGGATTCTGACCAGACTATTGTAGTTTTAATGTGACTTTGTACCGTCTTTGAATAGCAGTTTCCCACAACAACGTTTTTACTTATTTGTAACCACTTGATTCTTTGATGTGATTTATTTATTTATGTATTCAGTGCTCAAGTTGAGTAACTTTTGTACATACTGGTTTTTGTTTTTTACTGCTCATTCCTTAGTCTGAAACATGTAGTAATATATAGATGTGATTTGTATTATCATGTATACTTTATATATTTTTATATTTGTTTCATATTTAGTATATATTTAGATACTGTAATTATGACTCTTTAGCTGTGTTTTTAATCTTTTTAATGGTTCTGAAGTTTTGTTGATCTTGTTTTAAATTAATTCATAGACTCATCTCACTAGTTGTTAGAACACTATACCTTTAACTAATTGAAGCACAGATCTGTAACCTAGCAACGGCACCTTTTTGGCGCCAAAATCAGTATCTAAACCTTGGTTTTTGGTAGAATCTGTTTGTCTGAAGAAGTCCCACTACTAGTGGGACGAAAAGCGCTTCACAGTATTGGTTCAATAAAGCTTTTGGAGAAATCTTTACTACTTGATTCATATGGATATTTTGTCGCATAGGACCTATTTGTGGACATTCATTTAGCATTTAACATAACTGATTTTATCCTGGATTTTGTCTACAGCAGCCATTTGAGTGTGGAGAATTTACAAGTGTGGACTATACAAGAATTCCCTTGGCGTTCACAAGTACAGGGTAATTTTGTCTTCTGGTTTTTGTTTTCACTTGTTGGTGTTTTCAGACCTTCACAACTTACCATTAAAGCAACAGCCAAGACAAAAGCACCATTAAAGACAAAGAAGCAAGTACAGCATTCTTCTGGACAGTCCTCCATGCCTAAGAAACAGATGCTTAAAATGGCCGAAGACCTCATTACTCTAATCAGTGATTCCCTTCCCCCTCCTGAGAAAAGGCTTAGGCAGGATACAGACTATGATTCCTCTGATCAGGTTTCCATTTCCTCTGACTCCCCTTCAGACCAGGGATACTCTCGACCCCCCCCCCCCCCATGAGGACTCTGATGCTGAAGAATCTGTCCCTTCAGCCTCTCCTCCTGAGGATTACTCTTTTGGGGAAACTTTACATACCATGAGGGAGCATTTCCATTGGGGAAGTCAGGATTATTTAGAATCCAAGAAAAGGCTTAGGGACTTCCTTTTATTGCCTCAGCACAGGCCCCTGGCTATTCCGCCTGTGTTAGATATTGTGGTTGATGTGTTCTCTGAATCCAGCTTATCTCCTGATTCTTTGCCCCCTGCACCAGCCAAGCCAGGTAGGTATTATGTAGTCCCTGACTCTCACAAGTTTCTTTATAAAAATCCTTCTACTGACCCAGAAACCAAATCCAGTCCCCTCTGACAGAGATTCTAGAGCATTGGATAGATGGGGGAAGAAAGTTTACACTTCTGCAACTTTAGCAGTAAGGGCTTTAAATTGTCAGTTTCACATGCTTAAGTACCAACAATATTTAATGGCTCAGTTAAAACAGAAAATGCTTGCAAGCTCAGAAGCTCCTGACTATAAAGAAATGCAGGATTTATTGCATGCAGTTGAACAAGTGGGAAAACATACTCTGCAATGTGGTTTTGATTCTTTAGAGGCCTCTTGTAGAGCCGCAGTTACAGGTTCTGTGATTCGAAGACATGCTTGGTTAAAAGCACAGAGTTTACCTGATCATGTTAAGGCAAAGTTATTGGATGCTCCTTTACAGCATGATACCTTGTTTGGTGTTAAGGCAGAAGAGGTGTTAAAATGGAGGATAAAGCTAAATCTATGCAAACAGTCAAACATTTCTTACAGGTACAGCCACCTCGATTTAGCAGAAATTGGCCTACAAAGAATTGGTCCTTTCCAGTGTCAGGCCACAGAGAGGCAGATACAGATGCCCAAGAGGCAGATCTCAACCCCAAGGCTCTAACAGACAACGACAGTGGGGTACCTCAACCCCAAAAGGAGGTGAGGACAAGTCTCAACCTTACAGGAAACAGTCCCAATGAATTCCCCCTTCGTATGCCAAGCACTTCCCTTTTGGCAGCCCCCTTAGGGGGAAAACTAGCACTTTTCTCTCAAAATTGGCAAACAATCACCCAAGACAAATGGGTTCTGAATATTGTGTCTCAAGGTTACAGGTTCCACTTTCACACTTTACCAAGTCTAAAAGGAATGCCAAACCTGCCACAAAATCAATGGGCAGAGGCTCAAAAACAAATTTCAGCCCTCACGGACATGAGCTATCCAAAAAGTACCACAGCAGGAACAAGGACAAGGATTTTACTCAAGACTCTTCCTGGTCCCCAGAAAGGACAAAGCCTGGAGACCCATACTAGACCTTTCAACTCTAAATACTTACCTGGATGTTCCGAAATTCAAAATGTTGACACTACAGCAGCTTCTTCCCATGTTGGGCAAGAAGGCTTGGCTTGATGTCCTTCAAGGATGCATCTGCAGTCGTAACATATGGGTTGTCCTGCCTCAGGCAGCCCTTTGGTTGGCCGGATTCCAAAGTCTGGGTCTGGCCTCGGCTGATGTCGCACTTTCCCCGACGTCAGAGCTTCTGGGGTATAAAGGCATCAGCCAACGCCATTTTCCCCAGTCTTTCTTGCCGCGCGGTCCCCGAAGCAGAAGCTGTTCGCAAGTGCCGGTCGGTCAGATCCAGAGATTTCAGCTACCGAAGACTTCGAAAAAAAGCTAAGTACCCCGTTGGGGACTCTTTCTTGCCTCAGCCGATGTCAGACAAAGTAAATAATTGTTTAACTTGTGGGAAACAAATACCTCATAAGGATTTCCATTCTTACTGCCTTCCTTGCTTAGGCCCAGACCACGACGTATCAGCTTGTTTAGCCTGTGCCTCCTTCAACCGACGGATTCTTAGACGTCGGTCGGAGTTTGCAGAAGAATTTTTTGGAACTGATTTTGCTTATAAAATGCCGTCGGAAACTCCGACTTCGCATATGGCCAAAAAACGCAAGGAAAAGGACCGACACTCGCGGCCCGCGGTTTCGGATGAAACCGCGGCTAGGCCTACCGCGAGTGTTTCGGTTTCGGCTGAAACAGAGTCCACGGTTATTACTACTACTGAAACCATACATCCGACAACCGAGGCCAGAGAGGCCCCGGCTGAGTCGGCTTCAGAACTCCCTACCGAAGCTAGTGCTCAAGAATTGTCCGACACCATTCCTTTGGACATTTCTATCCCTGCACGTGGGGCAGGTAGGCCCCCAGCTTCTATGTCTATTAAGGCCTTCTCCAGGGCTAAAGCTGCCAAACTTTCAAAAGCTTTGCCTGCCAAATCTACTTTCCAGAGGCCTTCTTCAAGTTCTCAGATTCTCAGTCTTGCTGAGGACCTTATATCCTTAATTAGGGGTTCCCAACCTCACCCAGACAGGGCCTCCCAACCTCCACCAGACAAAAGGCCCAGGACTGATCCCTCTGAACCTCTCTCCTCTGATTACTCCACGGATGGATCTGATTTGTCAGACCATCAGGAAGGGGCCTACTCGCCTTATGAGGATTCAGATGCAGAAGATTCTATTCCTTCGGCCTCCCCACCTGAAGAATTTTCCTTTGGGGGAGACTTTACACTCCATGAGGGAGCACTTTCAATGGCAGGGTCAGGATTTCTCTGATTCTAGAAAAAGATTAAGGACCTTCTTGCATTTGCCCCAGCATAGGCCCTTAGCCATACCACCTGTTCTAACTGTAATTGATGATGTGTATAATGATGTCAGTACTGCACCTGATTCTCTTCCCCTGGCCCCTGCCAAACCTGACAGATACTACAGGGTCCTGGATTCTCACTTTCACCTATATAAAGCCCATGCTGCAGACCCAGAAACTATTTCTCAGGGCCCAAAAGGGGTTGCAGCTGCTATTGCCAAAAATCCCCTACCCTCTGAAAGAGAGTCTAGAGCATTAGAGAGATGGGGTAAAAATGTTTATACATCTGCTACTCTTTCTGCCAGGGCATTAAACTGTCAATTCCATATGATACAGTACCAAGAATTTTTGTTAGATCAGCTGAAGAAGAAGCTTTCTTCTCCTGAACCTTTAGACCGTAAATTGCTTCAGGATTTGGTACACAACTCTCAGCAGGTCAGTAATCATTTCTTAAAATATGGCTATGATGCACTGGAGGCTTCATTTAGATCAGCTATGACTGGGGCAGTAATTCGTAGGCATGCCTGGCTAAAGGAGCAATCCTTGCCAGACCATGTCAAGGCTAAACTCCTCGATGCTCCAATGGAGAAACAAAATTTATTTGGCTCCCCTGCACAGGAGATTCTAAAGAAGGTGGAAGAAAAAGCAAAATCTGTGCAAACAGTAAAGGAATTTCTGCAGGTCCAACCTCCAAGGTTCAGCAGAAACTGGCCTACAAAGACTTGGTCCTTTCCAGACACCTCCAGAGCACAGAGGGGCAGGAATAGACGCCCTAGAGGCAGAGGTCAATCAAAGGGTGCCTACAGGGGCCGTCAGTGGCAGCCTGCCAACCAGAGGAGTAGTGCCACAGCTGCAACTACAACCACTACCACAGGACAGACACAATGACTTGACTCTGATTCCGCCTACCAGGGATCAACTGGAAGCTCCCTTGGGCGGAAAGCTGGCTTTATTCTTGAAAAACTGGCATTGCATTACAAAGGACACATGGACATTGCAAACAATAGACAAAGGATACAGGTTTCACTTCCACACTTTACCAAAAAGGAGCGGAATGCCAAACCTTCCACCAAACCAGAAAGCAGAGGCTTTAAGACAAATCAGCAATTTACTTCACATGAAAGCGATAGAAAGGGTACCATCTACAGAACAAGGCCAAGGATTTTACTCCAGATTATTCCTTGTACCAAGAAAAGAAAACCAATGGAGGCCTATTCTCGACTTGTCCGCACTGAACACATATCTCATTGTGCCAAAATTCAAAATGCTGACCCTACAGCAACTTCTTCCCATGTTGGGCAAGGAGTCTTGGCTGGTGACTCTAGATCTCAAGGAGGCATACCTGCACGTCCCTATCCGACCAGATTGCAGAAGACACCTCAGATTTCTTGCAGGATCAGAGCATTATCAATTCTCAGCATTGCCCTTTGGCTTATCTACTGCGCCCAGAGTATTCACGAAATGCCTGGCATCAGTAATTGCACATTGCAGACTTCAGGGAATTCAAATATACCCATACCTGGACGACTGCCTAATACATGCGGACAACAAGACAAAATTGTTAAAGGACTTGGCCTATGTCATACACGTGCTACAGGCCTTGGGATACACAGTCAACATCCAAAAGTCAAGACTAGTGCCATCCCAAAGGATAACCTTTTTGGGTGCGGATCTGGACACAATCACTCAGATGGCTTTTCTCACAGAAGAAAAACAAAAACAACTTCCAGATTATTTCATGACTGACAAGACAAACTCAGCTTACTGCAAGGAAAGTCCTGCAGGCCCTGGGTTACATGGCATCCTGCATAATCTTGATTCCACATGCCAGGCTGCATATGAGGAAATTACAATGGTACCTAAGGAATGTATGGTCTCAACACAGTCACAGTCTAGAAACCATGATACCAATCATTCCATGCCTTCAAAAGGAATTCCTGTGGTGGGCTCAGGCCTGCCAGTCCAACAGAGGGTTGCCTTTCAACAAACCAAAACCAAGGCAGACCATCACCACGAACGCCTCAGACCTAGGATGGGGGGCACACATGGAGGACAAATGTATCCAAGGACTATGGCCTCAAGGACAGCTAAAGCATGCACATAAACCAAAAGGAGATGCTGGCAGTGGAGCATGCAATCGAGGCATTCAAACCATTCCTCCAGCAAGGACATCTGTTAATAAGGACAGACAACACCACGGTCATGTGGTACATAAACAGGGAGGCACACATTCCTACCCTCTATGCCGGATGGCAATGAATCTGTGGAACCTATGCTTGAATCTCAATATCCAGCTGCAGGCCAAATTCGTACCAGGAAAAGAGAATTCACTAGCAGACAGCTTAAGCAGAACTACCACGGATGCTCACGAATGGATGCTGCATCCAGACATCTTCAAACTCATAACAAAGAAATGGGGAATGCCAGAGATAGATCTGTTCGCCTCCCCGCTCAACCACCAACTGAAGAAATTCTGCTCAAGGACATACCACCCACAAGCCTGGAGGGTGGACTCTCTCTCTTTCAACTGGAATGCCCTAACAGTATATGCCTTTCCACCTCTCCCACTGATGTACAAGGTTCTACTGAAGATCAGGGAGGAACAGCCAAAGGTGATACTAATAGCTCCGGACTGGCCAAGACAACACTGGTATCCGCTACTGAGAAGCATGTCTCAGGCGAACTCATGGCCTCTACCCCTATGGCCTCTTCTTCTAACGCAGAACAATTTCAAGACCCTGCATCCAAACTTGAAAACATTGCAACTAACTGCCTGGAAACTTCCTTAAAACCAAACCAAACTGTTTTATCTCAGAGGGTCAAGGACATTATCCTGGAGGCTCAGACCTTCCACAAGGAAGACATACTCAGCTAAATGGAAGAGGTTTCTCATTTGGAGCACATCAAAGGGCACAGATGTCACAGTGGCAAACCTAGCACACATCCTAGAATACTTAGCAGAATTGTTCCACAATGGCCTGTCTTATTCTTCCATTAAGATTCATGCTTCAGCAATTTCAGCAGAATACAATATGGATCCTCCTATCTTCTCTCACCCTCTTCTCAGACAATTTTTGAGAGGGATCAAAAATGTTAAACCTCCAAGGAGACCCCCTCTACCTGCATGGGATCTCAATTTTGTGCTGGAAAAATTGACACTACCTCCTTTTGAACCAGCAGCATCAGCAGACCTACAGTTTTTATCTTGGAAAACTGCTTTCCTTCTGGCAATCACTTCAGCAAGAAGAGTATCCGAGTTACAGGCATTAATGGCAGTGCAGCCTTTTCTCATTTTCCACCAGGATAGAGTGTCACTGAGAACCAATCCTACTTTCATGCCAAAGGTGGTATCCTTGAACCAAGCTATTCATTTGCCTACGTTCTTCCCTAACCCACAGAACAAAGGAGAAAAACCTTTGCACACCTTGGATATACACAGACAACTATGCTACTATCTGGACAGAACTAAAACCAACAGAAAAACTGACCAACTTTTTGTAGCATATGCAACTGGGGTGCAAGGAAGAGCAATTTCCAAACAGACAATTTCAAAATGGATAGGAAATTGCATTTGTTTTTGCTACTCTTTTCATGGAAAGACACTCCTGAAAATATCAGGCCTCATTCCACAAGGGCCACAGCCACCACTACAGCTTTCCTACGAGGGGTGGCTACCAAGGACATTTTAGAAGCTGCTACTTGGAGCTCCGTACATACATTTGCCAAGCATTATAATCTACCTTTATACTCCAGATCCCGAGCAGGGTTTGCAACTGCAGTTCTGCAGGGGATTTTAACTACACCATCCTTCTCTTAGTACCTCCTCCCCCAGTTTGGCTATGGTATTCTACCCATATGTTATGACTGCAGATGCATCCTTGAAGGACATAGTACAGTTTTGTACCTACCATAAATGTAGATGTCCAATAGGTATGCATCTGCAGTCAGGATTACCCACCCTCCTTCCCCTCTCTGGTATTCCTAGGGTACTTACTCCTCTTTCAGCTAGCTGGGGGAATCTATTATGGTGTATTTGTTTGTTTGTATATATATATATATATATATATATATATATATATGTATATATATTTTGCTACTGTTTGGAATTTTCAGCATTTATCCAAATTTAGCCTTCCTAGAGGGCACCTGGCATCTGGGGCAAGAAACACTGAGGAAAATGGCGTCGGCTGATGCCTTTGTACCCCAGAAGCTCTGACGTCAGGGAAAGAGCGACATCAGCCGAGGCCAGACCCAGACTTTGGAATCTGGCCGACCGAAGGGCTGCCTGAGGCAGGACAACCCATATGTTATGACTGCAGATGCATACCTATCGGACATCTACATTTATGGTAGGTACAAAACTGTACTTTACTTTGGACCTCAAAGAGGCATACCTGCATGCCCCTATCAGACAAGATTGCAGAAGATACCTCAGATTCAAAGCTGGTACAATGCACTACCAATTCTCTGCACTGCCCTTTGGCTTATCTACTGCGCCCAGGGTCTTTACGAAGTGCCTGGCACCAGTAATTGCATTTTGCAGACAAAAAAGAATTCAAATATATCCATACCTGGACGACTGCCTCATTCAAGCAGAGAGAAAGGACATTCTTCTAAAGCATCTGGCATTTGTAAAAAGGTTGCTAATTTCTCTAGGGTACACAGTAAACAAAAAGAAGTCAAAACTAGTGCCCTCACAACAAATGATATTCTTGGGTGCCAGCTTAAATACAACGGCCCAGATGGCTTATCTCACGCCAGACAAACAAGGACAACTGACTCCATATTTTCAATTACTGGCAAAAAAGTCCCATCTCCCTGCAAGAAAATTCTGCAGGCCCTGGGATTCATGGCATCCTGCATACTGCCAATTCCATATGCCAGACTGCAAATGAGGAAATTACAATGGTACCTAAAAAGTGTTTGGACTCAACACTCTCACAGTTTAGAAGCAGTGATACCAATAATTCCCTGCCTGCAACAAGAGTTTCTATGGTGGGCACAGGCATGTCCCCTCAAGGGTCAGCCTTTCACTCTACCCCCAGCCAGGCAGACTCTAACAACATATGCATCGGATTACGCCTGGGGAGCACACATGTCAGGAAAATGTATTCAGGGCAAGTGGACCACAGACCAAATGCATCTTCACATCAATCAAAAAGAGATATTGGCTGTTCAAAATGCCCTAACAGCTTTCAAGGACCTTCTGCATCCAGGACAATTATTAAAGACAGACAACACCACAGTAATGTGGTACATAAACAAGCAAGGGGGCACTCATTCTTATCCCCTGTGCAGGCAAGCCATGACCTTGTGGAAAACAGCTCTAACTTGTCAAGTTCATCTGCAAGCACAATTCCTGCCAGGAAAGAAAAATACTCTGGCAGACGATCTAAGCAGAAATATCATGGACCCTCACGAATGGAAATTGAATCCACAAATCTTCAGCATGGTAACGCAAAAATGGGGTTGCCCCCAGACATGTATCTTTTTGCTTCCCCACTGAATTGCCAACTACAAAAATTCTGCACAAGGACTTACCACACACAAGCATGGAAAGTGGATGCTGTTTCGTTCAGCTGGAAAAGCCTAAAAGTTTATGCCTTCCCACCACTGCCTCTCCTTTCAAATGTACTCCTAAAAGCCAGACAAGAAAAAACGCAAATGATCCTGATTGCTCCAGACTGGCCAAGCCAGCACTGGTACCCAATCTTAAAGAACTTAGCTCAAGGCCCACCATGGATTTTGCCTCAAATTTCACACCTTCTGACTCAACAAAACAATCAGATCCTGCACGGTCAGCTCAAAACCCTAAACCTGGCTGCATGGCAGATTCATTAGTCAAACATGCAACACCTCTCGCTAAAGCAGTTATGGATGTCATTTTGGAGGCCAGGAAGCCTAGCACCAGGAAATTTTACTCAGAAAAATGGAAGAGATTCTGTGCCTGGAACCAGGCTCAAAGCCTTGACCCTCTTGTCCCAAACATTCCTCAGATTTTACAATACTTAACTGAGATGCTGGACAAAGGCCTATCCTTCTCATCAATTAAGATACACGCCTCTGTCATTTCAGCACATTACAACACAGATACTCCTTTGTTCTCTCATCCCTTGCTAAAACAGTACCTCAGAGGGGCTAAAAACATAAGACCGCCCCGGAGAGCACCAACACCAACTTGGGACCTCAGTTTTGTTTTGGAAAAACTGACCATGCCACCTTTTGAGCCAGCCAATACAGCCGATCTAAAATTTTTATCATGGAAAATATCTCTGCTCCTGGCAGTAACTTTAGCACGAAGAGTCTCAGAGCTACAGGCATTAATGGCAGTGGAACTTTTTATAATTTTTCATCAGGACAGGGTTTCTTTAAGGACAAACCCTACCTTTATGCCAAAGGTGGTATCTAATGTGGCTCTTAACCAAACCATCCATTTGCCAACTTTTTATCCAAATCCCCAGAATAAAGGGGAGAAACTTCTGCACTCTTTGGACATACACAGGCAGCTACGCTTCTACTTGGACAAAACAAAAGCTTTCAGGAAAACTGAGCAACTGTTTGTAGCATATGCTGCAGGATCACAGGACAAGGCTATCTCAAAGCAGACCATCTCCAAATGGATAGGACACTATTCATTACTGCTACACACAGCATGGAAAATCAGTCCCTAATAACATTAGGCCACATTCTACCAGAGCAACAGCCACTTCAACAGCCTTTCTCAGAGGAGTACCAGCCAAGGAAATTTTGGAGGCTGCAACTTGGAGTTCAGTGCACACCTTTACCAAGCATTACCACTTGCCTCTTTACTCTAAATCCAGAACAGGATTTGCCACTGCAGATGTTCATCGTGCATACAGCTGCAGTCATAACAGATGGGTTATCCTGCTGTCAGATGGGTCCCCGGTCGGCCGAATTCCAAAGTCTAGGTCCAGCGTCCGTTGTCGTCGCTTCTTCCCTGACTTCAGTGCGGCAGGGGTATAAAAGAACCAGCCGACGCCATCTTCAGTCTTTCTTGCCGCGCGGTGCCCGAAGCAGAAGCAGTTCGCAAGTGCCGGTCGGCCAGCTCCTGAGATTTACGAAAATATTTCAGCCGAAGTCTTCTTGAAAGCTAAGTACCCCGTTGGGGAAACTTTTCTTGCCTCAGACCGATATCAGACAAAGTTAATAATTGCATTTCATGTGGGAAGCAAATACCGCACAAGGATTTCCATTCTTTCTGTATTCCTTGCGTAGGCCCAGACCATGACGTCTCGGCCTGCCATTTTTGTGCTAGATTCAACAAATGCACTATTAAGCGTCGGGCGGAGTTCGCCCACCACTATTTTGGTTAAAAATTTATTTACATTATGTCGTCGGATACTCCGACTCCAGTTTTGAGTAAAAGACGCAAAGATAAGGACTGACATACGAGGTCCGCGACTTCTACCGACACCACGCTAAAGACGACTACCGGTGCTCCAGTTCTCAGCAAGGCACCTACGCAGCCCATGAGTACCGATGACGCTTCATTACTGGTGTTTTTTGTGCCCGAGGTCGCAGGCTCCTCGGCCCCCATTCCGACTACAGATACCGACGCCACTCTTGGCGGGGAAACTCAGAGTTTAGACAGGCCTGCCACTTCTCAAGGTGTCTTCAGGCCTTCCTCCTTTTCCATTAAGGCTTTCACAAAATCTAAAGCAGCCATGAAAACTAAAAAACAAGGACCACAGACCCCCTCTCAAGGCCCCATGCCTAAAAAACAGATGCTCAAAATGGCTGAGGATTTGATTGCTCTTATCAGGGGTTCTCAACCCCCCTCGGACAAAAGACCCAGATTGGAGGAAGACTACCCTTCCTCAGATCAAGCCTCTATTACCTCAGAACATTCTGAGGACCAGGAATATTCATATTCCCCTTTTGAAGACTCTGATGCTGAGGAGTCCATTTCCTCGGTCCCCCCCCCCCCCCCCCCGAGGACTACTCTTTTGGGGAAACCCTACATACCTTGAGGGAACACTTTCACTGGGAAGGCCAAGATTACTCAGATTCCAAGAAAAGGCTCAGGGATTTTCTCTTGCTTTCCCAGCACAGGCCTCTGGCTATCCCTCCTGTCTTAGATATATTAGATGATGTGTACACAGAAGCCAGCCTCAACCCAGATTCTTTACCTCCAGCTCCTGTTAAACCTGACGGGTATTACCGGGTTCCTGATTCACACCAGTTCCTATACAAAAGCCATGCTGCTGACCCAGAAACTATTTCACAGGGTCCCAAGGGAATTAAGGCCTCTACTGCTAAAAACCCATTACCTTCAGACAGAGATTCCAGAGCTTTAGAAAGGTGGGGGAAAAAGGTGTACACCTCGGCCACTTTAACCATGAGGGCATTAAACTGTCAGTTCCATATGTTAAAGTATCAACAGTTTTTGTTATCTCAGTTGAAAAGCAAAATGTCACAACCTGAGCAACCAGATTTAAAGGAGTTGCAGGATTTGTTGCATAGTGCAGAGCAAGTGGGTAAACATACCTTGCAGTGTGGTTTTGATGCTTTAGAGGCCTCCTGTAGAGCTGCTGATGTTCATCGTGCATACAGCTACAGTCATAACAGATGGGTTCTCCTGCCGTCTGGCGGGTCCTCGGTTGGCCGAATTCCAAAGTCTAGGTCCGGCGTCGGTTGTCGTCGCTTCTTCCCTGACGTCAGTGCGACAGGGGTATAAAGGAACCAGCCAACGCCATTTACTTTAGTCTTTCTTGCCGTGCGGTGCCCGAAGCAGAAGCAGTTCGCAAGTGCCGGTCGGCCAGCTCCTGAGATTACGAAAATTTGGAAACCGAAGTCTTCTTAAAAGCTAAGTACCCCATTGGGGAAAGTTTTCTTGCCACAGACCGATGTCGGACAAAGTTAATAATTGCATTTCTTGTGGGAAGCAAATACCGCATAAGGATTTCCATTCCCTTTGTATACCTTGTTTAGGCCCAGACCACGACGTCTCGGTCTGTTGCTTTTGTGCTACATTCAACAAACGCACTATTAAGCGTCGGGCGGAGTTCGCCCAGAATTATTTTAGTAAAGCATTTAACTATACTATGTCGTCGGATACTCCGACTCCAGTTTTGTCTAAAAAACGCAAAGACAAGGACCGACACACGAGGTCCGCGGCCTCTACCGACACCACGCCAAAGCCGACTACACGTGGTCCGGTTCTCAGCGAGGCGCCTACGCAGTCCCTGACTACAGATGACACTTCTTTGACTGTGTCTCCTGTGCCCGAGGTCGCAGGCTTCTCGGCCCACACCCCGATTACTGATACCGAAGCCACTCTTGGCGTTGAAACTCAGAATGTGGACAGGTCCGCCTCAGGTGTCTTCAGACCTTCCTCTTCTTTCTCCATCAAGGCTTTCACAAAGTCTAAAGCAACCATGCACTCTAAGAGACCAGCTACACAGGGTCCATCTCCAGGCCCCATGCCTAAGAAACAGATGCTTAAAATGGCAGAGGATTTAATTACTCTTATCAGAGGTTCTCAGCCCCCTCCGGACAAAAGGCCCAGAGTGGAGGAAGATTCCCCCTCCTCTGATCAGGGCACTCTGATGATCAGGAACATTCTTACTCCCCTTTTGAAGACTCTGATGCGGAGGAGTCCATTCCTTCTGTCTCCCCCCCAGAGGATTACTCATTTGGGGAAACTTTGCATACCTTAAGGGAACACTTCCACTGGGAAGGCCAAGATTATTCAGATTCCAAGAAAAGGCTCAGGGAATTTCTCTTGCTACCTCAGCACAGGCCTCTGGCTATACCTCCTGTCTTGGACATCCTAGATGATGTTTATTCGGAGGCTTGCCTTAACCCGGACTCTCTACCTCCAGCTCCAGTTAAGCCAGACAGGTACTACAGGGTTCCTGACTCACACCAATTGCTATACAAAAGCCATGCTGCTGACCCAGAAACCATCTCACAGGGCCCCAAGGGAGTTAAGGCCTCCATTGCTAAAAATCCATTACCTTCCGTGAGAGACTCCAGATCCTTAGAAAGGTGGGGAAAAAAGGTATATACCTCAGCTACCTTATCCATGAGGGCCTTAAACTGTCAGTTTCATATGCTAAAATACCAACAGTTTTTGTTATCGCAATTGAAGAGTAAAATGTCACAACCTGAACAACCAGACTTGAAGGAGTTACAGGATTTGATGCATAGTGCAGAACAAGTGGGTAAGCATACCTTACAAATGTGGTTTTGATGCTCTAGAGGCCTCTTGTAGAGCTGCTGTTACAGGATCAGTCATGTGTAGGCATGCCTGGCTCAAAGAAGAAGCCTTGCCTGATCATGTCAAACCTAAATTACTAGACGCCCCTCTTCAAAAGGATGTACTATTTGGTGCAAATGCTGAGGAGGTGTTAAGGAAAATGGAGGAAAAGGCTAAATCAATGCAAACTGTGAAAGAATTTCTACAGGTACAACCCCCACATTTTAGTAGAAATTGGCCTTCCAAAAACTGGTCCTTTCCTGCCACGGACAGACCCCAAAGAGGCAGATACAGGCGCCCGAGGGGCAGAGGATAATCCCAAGGATCGTTTAGAGGCAGACAATGGTAAGCTCCTACACAAAGAGGTGGTGAGGATAACTCGCAATATTTCAGAAAGTAAACCCAATGACTTTCCCCTTTGCATGCCAACCAAGTCTCAAATGGCAGCTCCCTTAGGAGGAAAGCTGGCATTATTTTCAAAAAATTGACATATTGTCACAAAGGACAAATGGATCCTGGACATTATAAACAGAGGCTACAAATTCCATTTTCACACCCTTCCAGAAATGAGAGGCATGCCAAACCTGCCACACACAATCAAAGGGCAGAGGCACAAAGACAAATTACAGATCTCATAAACATGAAAGCTATTCAAGAGGTACCTACGCACGAACAAGGTCAAGGTTTTTATTCCAGGCTATTTCTGGTGCCAAGGAAGGGAAAAGATTGGAGACCTATTTTGGACCTATCCATCCTAAACACATTTCTACTGCACTAAAATTCAAGATGCTCACTCTACAGCAACTTCTTCCCATGCTGGGCAAGGAGTCTTGGCTGGTAACATTGGACCTCAAGGAGGCATACCTGCATGTCCCAATCAGACAAAATTGCAGAAGGTACCTCAGATTTCTTGCAGGTTCAACCCATTATCAATTCTCTGCATTGCCCTTTGGCTTATCTACTGCGCCCAGAGTATTCACGAAATGCCTGGCATCAGTAATTGCCTACTGCAGACTTCAAGGAATACAAATATACCCCTATTTGGACGACTGCCTGATCCAAGCGGACAGCAAGCACGTTCTTCTGAAACATTTGGCTTATGTAATAAGGTTGTTGAACTCACTAGGATACACAGTCAACAAAAAGAAATCAAGGCTAATACCCTCTCGGAAGATAATTTTCCTGGGTGCCAATTTGGACACAAACACCCAGATGGCCTACCTCACGCCAGAGAAGCAGGGGCACCTAATTCAATACTTCAGAACACTGACAAATTGCACCAGGCTGACTGCAAGGAAAATCCTGCAGGCTCTGGGATTCATGGCATCTTGCATCTTACTAATCCCATGTGCAAAGCTGCACATGAGGAAACTACAATGGTACCTGAAAAACATATGGTCTCAACACAGCCACAGTTTGGAAACAATACTACTACTAATTCCATGTCTGCAAAAGGAATTTCTGTGGTGGGCTCAAGCATGTCAAACAAACACAGGTCTTCCATTCAGCAAGCCTCAAGCAAATCAAGTCATCACAACAGACGCCTCGGACTACGCCTGGGGGGCGCACATGACAGATCAGTGCATTCAGGGCAAATGGTCCCAAAAAGAAAAGCACCTTCACATCAATCAAAAAGAAATGCTAGCAGAAATAAATGCTATTATAGCTTTCAAGGACCTTCTACAGCCAGGACAACTATTGATAAGAACGGACAACACCACAGTTATGTGGTACATAAACAAACAGGGAGGAATACATTCTTACCCCCTATGCAGACTGGCCATGTCACTTTGGACCATGGCCATGGGCTTACAAATGGAACTACAGGCACAGTACTTGCCAGGCAAGGAAAACACGCTGGCAGACAACCTAAGCAGGAATATGACAGATCCACACGAATGGAAATTGCATCCAAAAGTTTTTACAGAAATAATCCAAGAATGGGGAAGGCCAGACATAGATCTCTTTGCCTCCCACAAAAATCATCAATTGACAAAATTCTGCTCAAGGATCTTCCATCCAAAGGCCTGGAGAGTGGACGCTCTCTCCTTCAGTTGGACATCAATGACAGTTTATGCCTTCCCACCTCTTCCTCTGCTGCCCAAAGTTCTACTGAAAACCAGAGCAGACAGACCAAAGATGATTCTCATTGCTCCGGACTAGCCAAGGCAACACTGGTACCCACTCCTGAGGAGCCTGACGCATTCCCCGCCATGGACCCTGCCTCTAATGCCTCTTCTTCTGACTCAGCACAGCTTCAAAACTCTTCACAGCCAGCTAAAAACACTCAATCCAGCCGCATGGAGGATTCCTTAGCATCACAACAGGCCCTACTTTCCAAGGAGGTGCAGGATGTCATTTTGGAGGCCAGAAGGCCATCAACTAGGAAAGCTTACTCCGCAAAATGGAAGCGCTTTTGTGTCTGGAATGAGAAAAACGGACAGGATCCTGGAAAACTGAATTTACCTCAAGTACTACAATATTTGGCTGAACTGCTAAGCAGTGGACTTTCTTTCTCCTCCATCAAAATCCATGCCTCAGCCATTTCTGCAGAATACAACACTGATCCACCTTTATTCTCTCACCCTCTCTTAAGACAGTTCCTCAGAGGGGCTAAGAATTTAAGACCTCCAAGGAAACAACCAATACCTGCTTGGGATCTTAATTTTATTCTGGAAAAACTGACATTGCCTCCCTTTGAGCCAGCTGCCTCATCAGATTTGCAATATTTGTCCTGGAAAACAGCTTTCCTTCTGGCTATCACCTCAGCTCGTAGAGTTTCAGAACTACAGGCTCTCATGGCTATCCAGCCTTTTATCATCTTCCATCAGGACAGAGTTTCCTTACGAACCAACCCGTCCTTTATGCCTAAAGTGGTATCCAGGGTAGCTTTAAATCAGGCCATACATTTACCTACTTTTTATCCTAATCCTCAAAACAAAGCGGAGAGATTACTACATTCCTTGGACATCCACAGGCAACTGCATTATTATTTGGACAGAACAAAGTCTTTCAGAAAATCAGAACAGCTCTTTGTGGCCTATCCGGTAGGAGCTCAAGGAAAGCCAATTTCCAAACAGACAATCTCAAAATGGATAGCCCACTGCATACGCTTTTGCTACTCCTTTCATGGGAAAGCTGTACCTACAGGCATTAGAACTCATTCCACCAGGGCCACAGCCACCTCTGCAGCCTTCCTCAGAGGAGTTCCTACCAAGGATATTCTGGAAGCAGCCACTTGGAGTTCTGTGCATACCTTCTCCAAGCACTACAACCTACCATTATACTCCAAATCTAGAGCAGGCTTTGCCACTGCAGTCTTGCAGGGCATTTTGGCTCCTCCTAGTTCCACCTAGTGCCTACCACCCCTTTCTTAGCTTTGGGATTGTACCCATCTGTTATGACTGCAGCTGTATGCACGATGAACATAGTACAGTTTTGTACCATAAATGTAGATGTTCGAGTGCTAATACAGCTGCAGTCCAGGTTTCCCTCCCTCCTTCCCCTCTTGGGACAGGCCTATAGGCTAACACACCCTCATACAACCTGCTTTGGGTATTCATTTATGATGTATTTGCTTGCAACTACTGTATTTTGATTATATTGCACTGCTTTATTACACAAATTTATGTATTGCCTTCCTTCTGGGGGCACCTGACATCTGGGGCAAGAAAAACTGAAGAAAATGGAGTCGGCTGGTTCCTTTATACCCCTGTCGCACTGACGTCAGGGAAGAAGCGACGACAACCGACGCCGGACCTAGACTTTGGAATTCGGCCGACCGAGGACCCGCCTGATGGCAGGATAACCCATCTGTTATGACTGCAGCTGTATTAGCACTTGAACATCTACATTTATGGTAGGTACAAAACTGTACTTTACAGGGTCTGTCATACGTAGACATGCTTGGCTCAAAGAGCAAACCTTACCAGATCATGTCAAAGCTAAATTACTAGATGCACCTCTTCAAAAAGATGTATTGTTTGGTGTTAAAGCTGAGGAGGTACTAAAGAAAAGGGAGGAAAAGGCAAGATCAATGCAAACAGTGAAAGATTTCCTTCAGGTACAACCTCCATGTTTCAGCAAAAACTGGCCTTCAAAAAATTGGTCCTTTCCAACCACGGACAGACCTCAAAGAGGCAGATACAGGCACCCGAGGGGTAGAGGGCAATCACAAGGATCATTCAGAGCCAGACAATGGCAAGCACCTACCCCAAGAGGTGGAGAAGATAGATCACAGTCATTCAGAAAGCAGACACAATGACTTTCCCCTTTGCATGCCAAGCAAAGCTTTAATGGCAGCACCTTTAGGCAGAAAACTGGCATTATTTTCAAAAAATTGGCATATTGTCACAAAGGACAAATGGATCCTGGACATTATAGACAGAGGCTACAGATTCTACTTTCACACCCTTCCAAAAATGAGAGGCATGCTAAACCTGCCACAAAATCAAAGGGCAGAGGCACAAAAACAAATTTCAGCTCTCATGGACATGAAAGCTATTCAAGAGGTACCTGCAAAAGAACAAGGTCAATGTTTTTATTCCAGACTATTCCTGGTACCATGGAAGGACAAAATTGGAGACCTATTTTAGACCTATCCATCCTAAACACATATTTACTCGTACCAAAATTCAAGATGCTCACATTACAGCAGCTTCTTCCCATGCTGGGCAGGGAGTCTTGGCTGGTAACATTGGACCTCAAGGAGGCATACCTGCATGTCCCTATCAGACAAGATTGCAGAAGATACCTCAGATTTCTTGCAGGTTCAACCCATTATCAATTCTCTGCATTGCCCTTTGGCTTGTCTACTGCGCCCAAAGTGTTTACGAAATGCCTGGCATCAGTAATTGCCTTCTGCAGACTTCAAGGGATACAAATATACCCATATCTGGACGACTGCCTTTTCCAAGCGGACAGCAAGCACATACTTCTGAAACACCTGGCGTTTGTAATAAAACTGTTGAACTTTCTGGGATACACAGTCAACAAAAAGAAATCAAAACGAATACCCTCTCAAACAGTGATTTTCCTGGGTGCCAGCTTGAATACAAACACCCAGATGGCCTACCTCACGCCAGAGAAGCAAGGACAACTTTCTCAATACTTCAGCAAAATGGCAACCTTCACCAGGCTGACTGCAAGGAAAGTCCTGCAGGCTCTGGGATTCATGGCATCTTGCATCCTGCTGATCCCATGTGCAAAGCTGCATATGAGGAAACTTCAATGGTACCTAAAAAACTTATGGTCTCAACACAGCCACAGTTTGGAAACAATTATACCACTCATTCCATGTCTTCAAAAGGAATTTCTGTGGTGGGCTCAAGCATGCCAAAGAAACATAGGTCTCCCCTTCTGCATACCTCAAGCAAATCAAATCATCACAACAGAAGCCTCGGACTATGCCTGGGGGGCGCACATGACAGATCAGTGCATTCAGGGAAAATGGTCCCAAAAAGAGAAGCACCTACACATCAATCAAAAGGAAATGCTAGCAGTGCAAAATGCTATTATGGCCTTCAAAGACCTACTGCATCCAGGCCAGCTATTGATAGGGACAGACAACACCACAGTGATGTGGTACATAAACCAACAGGAAGGAACTCATTCATACCCCCTGTGCAGACTAGCCATGTCCCTTTGGAACACGGCTCTGGAATTGCAAATCCAACTTCAAGCACAATTCCTGCCACGGAAGGAAAACACACTGGCAGACCGCCTAAGCAGAAATATGACAGATCCACACGAATGGAAGTTGCATCCTCAAGTTTTCGCAAAGATAACTCTGGCATGGGGACGGCCAGACATAGATCTCTTTGCTCACAGAAATTACCAACTGAAAAGATTTTGCTCAAGGACCTATCACCCACAGGCCTGTAAAGTGGATGCACTTTCTTTCAATTGGAGAACATTGACAGTCTATGCCTTTCCACCTCTTCCTCTGCTGCTCAAAGTTCTATTAAAAGCCAGAGCAGAGAGGCCAAACATGATTCTCATCTCCAGAATGGCCAAGACAACACTGGTATCCACTCCTGAAGAGCCTGACGCATTCCCCACCATGGATCCTGCCTCGAGTGTCTCTTCTGTTGTCCCAGCACAACTTCAAAACTCTTCACAGTCAGCTGAAAACCCTCAATCTAGCCGCATGGAGAATCCCTTGATTTCCCAACAGACCCTCCTCTCCAAGGAGGTGCAGGATGTCATATTGGAGGCCAGAAGACCTTCTACTAGAAAAGCCTACTCCGCCAAATGGAAACTATTTTGTGCCTGGAATCAGAAAAAGGGCCAGAATCCTTGGGAAATAAATTTACCTCAAATATTACAGTACCTAGCTGAGATGTTAAACAGTGGACTTTCCTTCTCCTCCATCAAGATCCATGCTTCAGCCATTTCTGCACAATACAACACAGATCCTCCTTTATTCTCTCATCCTCTCAGTTCCTCAGAGGGGCTAAGAATATAAAACCCCCAAGGAAACCACCAGTACCTGCTTGGGACCTCAACTTCATTTTGGAAAAACTGACCCTGCCTCCATTTGAGCCAGCTGCTTCAACAGAACTGCAATATTTGCCATGGAAAACAGCCTTCCTTCTTGCTATCAGCTCAGCACGCAGGGTTTCGGAACTACAGGCCCTCATGGCTGTGCAACCTTTCATCATTTTCCATCAGGACAGAGTGTCCTTACGAACCAACCCTTCCTTTATGCCAAAGGTAGTATCCAGTGTAGCCTTGAATCAGACTATCCACTTACCTACCTTTTACCCTAACCCACAAAACAAAGGGGAAAGACTACTACATTCCTTGGACATTCACAGACAACTTTGTTATTATTTGGACAGGACAAAGCCATTCAGAAAATCCGAGCAGCTCTTTGTGTCCTATGCTACAGGTGCTCAAGGAAAGGCTATCTCCAAACAGACAATCTCAAAATGGATAGCCCACTGCATACGCTTTTGTTACTCATTTCATGGAAAAACTGTGCCTTCAAGCATCAGATCCCACTCCACAAGGGCCACAGCTACCTCTGCAGCTTTCCTCAGGGGGGTTCCTACCAAGGACATTTTGGAAGCAGCCACTTGGAGTTCTGTGCACACTTTCTCCAAGCACTATCACCTTCCACTTTACTCTAAATCTAGAGCGGGCTTTGCCACAGCAGTCTTGCAGGGCATCCTTGCTCCTCCTAGTTCCACTTAGTGCCTGCCACCCCTTTTTAGCTTTGTGATTCTACCCATCTGTTATGACTGCAGCTGTATGCACGATGAACATAGTACAGTTTTGTACCTACCATAAATGTAGATGTTCGAGTGATAATACAGCTGCAGTCCAGGTTTCCCTCCCTCCATCCCCTCTTGGGACAGGCCTTATGACAAACACCTTCTCATACAACCTGATTGGGGTATTCTTTTATGGTGTATTTGCTTGCAAACTACTGTTTTTTGATTATTCTATATTGCATTATTACATAAGTTTGTTTTGCCTTCCTTCTAGGGGCACCTGACATCTGGGGCAAGAAAAACTGAAGATGATGGCGTCGGCTGGTTCTTTTATACCCCTGCCGCACTGACATCAGTGAAGAAGCGACGACAACCGATGCCGGACCTAGACTTTGGAATTCGGCCGACCGAGGACCTGCCTGATGGCAGGATAACCCATCTGTTATGACTGCAGCTGTATTAGCACTCGAACATCTACATTTATGGTAGGTACAAAACTGTACTTTCTGCAGGGCCTCATAGCCAATCCTAACTCTTTATAGACCAGCCATCCAACCTTAGCTTTGGGATTCTACCCAAGTGTAATGACTGCAGCAGTGTAACATGATGAACATAGTACAGTTTTGTACCTACCATAAATGTAGATGTTCGAGTGTTCACACTGCTGCAGTCCAGGTTACCCTCCCTCCATCCCCTCTGTCCTAGCTGGACTTATCTATACCTTTCTATCCTTTACAACCTCTGTGGTGTATTTGCTTGTAACTGAAGGCATTGTTTTTATTTTATATATATGTTTTATTAGCAATATGTATTGCCTACCTACTTGAGGGCACCTGACATCTGGGGCAAGAAAAACTGAAGAAAATGGCGTCTGATGCAACTTATATACCCCTGGCACACTGACGTTAGGAAAGAAGCGACAGCAACCGACGCCGGACCAAGACTTTGGAACTCTGGCCGACTGTGGTACCGCCTGACGGCAGGATAACCCAAGTGTAATGACTGCAGCACTGTGAACACTCGAACATCTACATTTATGGTAGGTACAAAACTGTACTTTTCTCACCTTTCCTCAGGCTGCCAGATCTGTGCAGCTTTTAACCCCCGGGCCTTGCAAGATAGGAAGAGCAAGCTGATTTTGGCAGGTCTTCTACCCGTGGAATCAGCTTCTTCCTTTTCTCCCTCTGTAGCGACAACCACGGCTGTGGTTGCCCAACCATCTGGCCCTCCTCCCCTGTCTGGGACTCACCCACCCACCTCATCCCAGGGAGAGCGAGAGGCAAAAAATGACAGAAAAGAGAGAAGGGAGAGAAAGAGAGAGAGAAGCCATAAACTGCAGGCCGAATTGGACCCCTCGGCCCCTCCAGCTAAGGTTCTGTCTTCTCCACTAAAGATTACCAAGCCTCCTTCCACACGGCTCCGTTCCCCAAGCTTCTCTCCGGAGCCAGAGGAGGAAGCCCAACCACCTTCGAGGTCGTCGCGTCGGCCCTTTCCAGATCTACTCGTAGCATTTCGGAGGCAGATATGGAGCGGATGATGCTTCACTTCCTGCAAACTCAGCTGCAGATGGGAGTGTTGCTGCCTCCCCCCCCCCCCCAATAGCTCCTTTTCCGATCCACTACCGGGTTTCGGAGGCTTTGGATCCAAGGAGCCTCTGAGTCGAGGGGGGGGGTCTGCGCTGATGGTTATTGCTACCTCGACACCGGCCATGCCCTCGAGCGCATCGGATCCGAGGGGGCGTGTGTGTCTTTGGCTCCTTTGCTGTCGGAGCACACTGTCCACTCAGATCCGAGCGCTTCGGCTCTGACACTGATCCATTCGTCGGATCCGAGGTTGCCGTCCACCTGTCTTAGAGAGGCCGGTTCCCCATCGGCATTCGACGTTGTGGAGAGGGTTCTCTCTAGAGGATCGAGACCCCTCACTCTTTCCTCGGAATCCGCCCCCCGCTCCTGTGCTGCTCAGTTTGTCCTCCATCATCCAGTCCCAGGGACAGCCTGTGTCATTAACGCCTCAGCCAGTTCCCCTGGAGGAACATGAATCCATTGGTGAGCGCCCCTCAGACAGTCCCCCCCGAGGAGATTCATCACAAACACCTGTGCAAAAGGAGGCAGTTGGACTCCCCCGAGTCCCTCACTGAGGATACCGATTTGGAGGAAGGGGAAGGTTCTCCCAAGTCACCCCCCGACGACGTCTCCTTTGGAGACATTATGGAAATGCTCTGCCAAAGGGGGGGTGGTCCGCCAAAAAAACATTCCTCGGATGAATCTGTATTCCTGGAGGCATTCGACACAGGCCCATCTACCTGTTGGTGTCCCCCCCGGCCCAACCCCCTGGTCGACCTGATTACCACCAGGGCGTGGAAGGAACCGGACACTGTAGAGCCGATCCCCAGGAGGCCCGACAAGATACTTAGCCCCCCTGCAGACAAAGCTTTGTGGAGCAAGGGTTCCCCTGTAGATGCCATGGTGGTGGTGGCGGCCACCAAAAAGGAACTAGCTCAGGACAGTTCTTCAGTCCATCCCCCTGACAAGGAGTCTCTGGCAATGGACTGTATTGGAAAGTGGATGTTTGCTTCAGCCACCTTCTCTAGAGAAGTCGCTGAATTACTTGGCCCATGTAATCAGACTGCAGTGGGACCTGATTAAAGAGTACGCTGATTCTCCCCCAGAGTCCATGTCAGCCGAGGATAAACGGACTTTCTCGGCTCGTATGGCTATGCTCAAATCAGTGTCTAATACGTCTATGCGGGTACTCTCCCATGCCACGGAAGGAGCCGCTAGAGCTAGCGAGTCTGGTATCACCTTAAGGCGTCATGCCTGGCTTCGGCTTTGCGATTTTTCGGAACCTTTCAAGGCGTCCTTCGTGAATGCACCCTTTGATGGGTCTACTCTGTTCGGGAAGACAGTCTACAAAACACTGGTCCAGAGCGAGAAAGACGGGAAAACGCTGTCAGCTGTCGGAATCTGCTTCTCTACCCCTCAAAGGTCCTTCTCCAGGAACCAGCGAGGGCAGAAGAAGATGTGGTTCTGGAAATCTCAGCAGGCCCGGAACGCTCAGGAATCCATCTCCTCCAGAGGCAGAGGGGGACAAGGTGGACGCCAGCCCAGAGGCAGAGGGGGACAAGGTGAACGCCGGCCCAAAGGCAGATCGGGTCAGAAGATCTTCGGGTCACGGAAACCCTTTTCCGATCGACCCGTGCAGCAGCCCTGAGGGGTTGCCTGACTGCTCCTCTCTGGAGGCAGTCGGGGGGCATTTTTCGAGGCACCTGGCTCAATGGGAGTCAATCACGACAGATCGCTGGGTGCTTCAGATAATATCCAGAAGCTATTCAATCCCCTTCATAAACAAGCCCCCTTACTCAAGGCCCAGATGTCCCACCCACTCAAAGGGAGGTCCTGGCTTTGGAAATAGAAAAACTGTTAGAAAAAAGAGCCATCCAGTATGTGCCCCCAGACCAGTCCGGATCAGGCATCTACTCCAGGTTCTTTCTGGTGCCAAAAAAGACTGGAGACTTGAGGCCAATTCTCGACCTGTCAACAATGAACCTTTTTGTTGCTAAGGAGAAATTCTGGATGGTCATGCACCAGTCCATCCTGCCCCTCTTGCAGGAGGAGGACCTCAAGGATGCGTACTACCATATTCTCATGGACAGATGGTCCAGGAGGTTTCTCTGCTTTTGGCTAGGGGCCAGTCATTACCAGTTCAGGGTCCCACCCTTTGGTCTCACCACAGCCCCCAGGGTGTTCACCAAGGTCATGGTATTTGTAGCGGCCTGAGACTCCAGGGCATATAGGTCTTCCCCGTACCTAGACTGGCTCCTCACCACCCCCACCAGGCATCTTCTCCCTTTAGCCAGGGACAACTTCCTCCATTTATCATCCCAGTTGGGGGTCACTATAAATGTCAAGAAGTCGTTCGCCCAACCTGTTCAGGTTATAGACTTTATAGGGACCAGGATAGATTCCCTTCAGGTTAAGGCTTTCTTAACGCCAGACAGACTTCACAGCATGACTCTACATGCACTAGCTCTTCAGTCTCCTGCTCCCCCAGCAGAGTTAGTCCTGAGAGCTTTGGGGTCCATGGCGGCAGCGATTAATTTGATCCCTTACGCTCATCTGCACATGAGGGTTTTACAGTGGACTTTGCAAGTCCAGTGGTCCATTCTACTCCATCCGCTAGACTTGCCGATTCCCGTCAGCAGGGTTTGCAGGAACTCTCTCATGTGGTGGCTCCAATCCCGAGCCCTTCGGGAAGGACGACCTTTTGTTATGCCCCTACCCCAGACCACAGTGACCACGGACGCTTCCCACCTAGGGTGGGGGGGCATTGTACAGGCAGGACTGTTCAAGGCACATGGACTCAGACAGAGACCGTTCTGCATATAAATGTACTGGAGATGAGGACGGTCCTTTTAGAGTTGCAGGTCCTTCATGCCTTCCTTCCTCCGGGGACTGTTGCGATCCAGTCAGACAATATGTCAGTGGTCTGGTGTATCAACAAACAGGGGGAAACCAGGTCTTACCCTCTTTGCCGAGAAGCCATGAGAGTTTGGGAATGGGCGATTTCCACCAACTGCTTCCTGTTAGCAATGCACATTCCGGGTCGGTCCAACATTCTGGCGGACAAATTGAGCAGAACTCTCCTCTCCCCTTACGTATGGTCTCTGAATTCTTCCGTAGCGGAACAGATCTTCCTCAAGTGGGGTCAGTCTTGCTGCGATCTCTTCGCATCACCTTCCAACGCGAAGTGCAGCGAGTTTTTTGCTCTAATTCCTCCTTTAGGGGAAGCCCCCCAAGAGACTCTCTAGTCCATGCTTGGCTGCCCGGTCTTCTTTATGCGTATCCACCACTTCCGCTGATGACAAAATTTTTGCAGAAAGCTCGTCTGTTGGGGAGCAAGATTATCCTCATAGCCCCATTCTGGCCTTGTCAAGTCTGGTTCCCCTGCCTACGGTCTCATCTCATAGCTCATCTCTGGATCAGGGATCCCATTCCGGATCTGATTTCTCACCCCTCGAGAATGGCCCTGCCGAACTTAGATGAGCTGAAGCTTTCAGCTTGGCTGATCCAATTCCCTTAGTCGCCAGGACTCCCTGTATCTCTTCCCTAGTCAAGTCAATTCTGGTGGCAGCACATAAACCCTCTACCAGGAAGATTTGCAATAGTAAATGGAAACGTTTTTCCATTTGGGCTTCACATAAGAACTTGGATCCTTTTACTGCTTCTATTCCAGCGGTTCTAGAATTCTTGTCTCATATTTTTCAGAAGGGTCCAGTTCATCTACTGTAAATGTTCAGCTGGCTGCTATTTCCCATTTCCATATTGGGGACAACTTTGGTTCTCTCGCTGCTACCAGAATTTGTAAGGCCTTTCTAAAAGGTACCTTTGTTTTGAGACCTCCTATTAGAAATTCATCCCCACCGTGGGATCTGACCTTGGTTCTTCAGGCATTAGTCGCGCCTCCGTTTGAACCCACAGCTTACGTTGATCTGAAGTTCTTGTCATGGAAGACGGCCTTTTTGGTAGCCATTACCTCAGCCAGGAGAGTGTCGGAGCTTCAGGCTCTTTCTATCAAACCTCCTTACCTTGCATTTCACAAGGACATGGTATCTCTCAAGACTAATCCCTCTTTTCTTCCCAAAGTTGCTTCTGAGACTAACATTAATCAGTCCATTAATTTGCCATTTTTTTCCCCAATTACCAGAACAAACGGGAGTATAAACTTAATTTACTGGATGTTCACAGACAGTTACATTTTTATTTACACAGGACGGTTGTCTTTCTTAAATCTGACCAACTTTTCATCTCCTTTGCAAAATCTTTTCCAGGGAAACCAATTTCTAAAGTGACTCTTGCTAGATGGATTTAGAGTTGTGTTCTCTTAGCATATAGAGAATCTGGCTTGCCAGAACCAATGGGAGCTCATGCTCATTCTACGCGTTCTATGGCAATGTCTGCTGCATTCTGGTCTAGCTCTTTGCCGAGAAGCCATGAGAGTTTGGGAATGGGCGATTTCCACCAACCGTTTCCTGTTAGCAATGCACATTCCGGGTCGGTCCAACATTCTGGATGACATTTGTTCAGCGGCTACCTGGGCGTCCTCTCACCTTTATTTCTTATTATAAGCTAGATTTGGTGTCTAGAGGAAGGGCTGCTTTTGGCACTGCACTGCTCCAGAATATTCTTCCTTGAAGGTCTCCCAAGACTTCGGGTAGCTGGGGACTCTGTCCTACAGGTTGCTGATCAAATGAAGTTAACTGCTTCAGATAAAGAAGTTACATACTCACCGAAATGTTCCATCTGAGTAGGTAACTTCATTTGTCAGCAACCGTCCCTCCCTCCTTCCCCCTAACCTGAATAGTTATTTATCTGAACTCGAGGTTTGGATGCTCGAGTTTTGTTGTCTCTGAGTCAGGTTTTTCTCAGGTTGTTAGTTTTTTTGTTGTTTGTGCAGGTGGCAAACGCGATCTGAGGATTGGAAGGAGGTTGCAGGGTAGTATGGGTAAGGGGGTGGAGCTTGGAGCTCGGATCTTTAGCTTTGTATGCTGCCAGCTCATATCCGTATCGGATCCGTAACCCACAGGTTGCTGACAAATTACCTACTCAGATGGAACATTATGGTGAGTACATAACTACTTTTTTTATCTTCATAAAACCAAAGTTTTAGGAAATCTGACCAACTGTTTGTCTCTTTCCACTCTATAGCCCTGGAGAAAGCTGTGAACTAATAGACTATCTCGGCCTGGATTTCCAGGGCCATTTCCTTCTGCTGCCTACACCATGGAAAGACTTTTCAGGGCAATGTCAAAGCCCACTCCACCAGAGCAATGGCCACTTCGAGCATTTTTCAAGGGGCTGGACACTAATGCCATTCTTGAGGCAGCCACTTGGTCCTCAGTGCACACATTTACCAAACACTACAAATTAGATCATATCTTCAGGGCTATCCTAGACGGATTCCTGGAAACATCATCCAGGACACCCCCCCCCCCCCCAGTCCTCAGTGAGCTTTGGCACTCACCCACATGTAGAATACTGCAACATTGCAATAGAAGGACATAGGAAAGCTGTGTTAAATCTTACCATAACCTTAGAGGTCCATCTCTTCCATGTTGCAGTATTCCTTCCCTCCCACCTTCCCCTCTTGTCAGACTGCACTTGTTCTCTTGGGTGACAGTGGACAGCCTATGCCCTTAACAGGACTTGCTCCGACTGGAGCCTCTTTTAGGGTCTGAGAGCTGGTGCGTTCAGACGTCACTTTTATGGCCCACATTCCAGTTGCCATGTCCAATGCACCAAATCTTTGGAAACCTGGCCGATAGAACTGGAGAGGAAGAAGGGTAAAACCCACATGTAGAATACTGCAACATGGAAGAGAAGGACGTCTAAGGTTATGTTAAGATTTTACACAACTTTCCCTTAGAAGTATGAAGATAATGTAATAAAAGTGAGACCCCTAAGATAAACAGAAGGAAAATGCTCTGCATTTTGAAACAGATGCCAAACAACAAGTTTTCAGAACTCTGCATTTAATAAGCAGCACATTAAAGAAACAGTCTTACTTTTGATGGTATGCATTTTTTAGATGCACAACATTGTGAGGATGTTTAATTCAGAACAGGATTGAATTCCAAGAAACTGATGGGTAGTTCTGTTCAGATGGTTTATCTCATCTGTGTAATTCGTATTGAACAGATTTGCAACATTGTGAGAGTTTCACTCGGAACTAATTTCCAGTAAACTGGTTTTGTTTTGAGTTCTAGATTTGTTTCAGCATTTTGTAAATGTGGTATTTGTGCTTATTTTTAATTCTTCTTCGGAAGTCTTCTATATTGGAAGTTAAAAATGCTCTCAAATATTGTTTAGGAGTTTTTTGTCAGTATTTTTGTTCTTACTGATAGTACGCCATAGTGCCTTTTTTTAATTTTAGAGCTTGCAGATTCCATTAAATCTTTGCACTGCATACTGTTAATCGTCAGTGATGCTACAGTAGGCAGTGTTCAGGTATTGCATTGAAGACTGAGTTGATAGGACAGACCTTAAATTCATCACTTAGGATTTATTTCTAACAGAAAGGCAAACTAAGTCAGCAAGTCAATATTATGGTGAGTAATCCCACACTGTTCATGTATACATATGTGTGTGTATATATATATATATATATATATATATATATATATATATATATATATATATATATATACATACACATATATATATATATATATATATATATATATATATATATATATATATATATATATAATATGAGTAAGGCATTTCTGTGCAGTTTCTTGAGGCTGTGTTTCACCTGGTCTTTGTTGGGCAAGTAGTGGAGTGTACACAGTTTTGCTTTAATTCTACTTTATCACTGTTACGCAAATTGAAAGACCAGAATTAGCCTGCTTTAATACATACAGGTGTTTTACAAGTTGATTTTTGTCCATTTTCACTATATATGTTGTAATCGTTTGCATTATTTTGTTTTTTTTTTTCAGACAGTTAATTTTTTTTCTTTTTCTTGCTAGAAGAGAAACCAGAAAAGCAAGACAAAAGCATAAATGGTGAAGATAAAGGAGATTCTGGTGTAGATACTCAGAACAGTGAGGGCAATGCTGATGAAGAAGATCCACTAGGACCCAATGTGTATTATGACAAATCTAAATCCTTTTTTGACAATATATCATGTGATGACAACAGGTAATGTGACTTGTCCCCATGCTCTTTTTAAAGTAGATAGGGAATATCGTATGCCTGTCAGCTGTTACAGGAGTCCTTGATTTTTTACAGGAGTCTTGATTTTGTTTCTTGGTGATTTACCAGTGTACCTGTGCACCATGGATAAGGTACTTCTGCTCATCGGTGAACATTTTCAGTGTCTGTGAAAAAAGTTTTAAAACATGTATTTTCCTTACACCGACATCACGAGTAAAAATAGAAAAATTTAACCCCAGTGGTGTCTCCGTAAGAAAAATGTGTTGCATCCATACACCTAAATGTGTGCATCACCATGCACGTGTCTTCTGATGCAATGCACATTAACCTAAGGTGATTTCAAAGTAGGAAGTAGTAAATTTATTTGGGATGTAGTTTAAAAGTTTAGAAAGTTGAAGTAACAACAAAAAAAAACGTAAGAATGGATAGAGTGTGAAACTACAGTGTGACAGTTGACTCATTAAATGCTTCAATGTATGTATAAAAGTACTTTAGCAAATCACTTTAAAAGTTTATTACACATTTATTGTGTGTATGGATGGGGATATATTGCTGTAAAGCAGATGAAAACTCTACATTTGCTACATAGTTGGATGACGAGGAAGGCTCTTGATTAGAGAGTTGAGGGTTGCATAATGGTTAAGGTGTTTGCCTCACAGACACAAGGTACAGGGTTAGATTCTCACATTTGAAGAAATTGGCTAGGTTTAAATTGGCCCACAAAGCAGCTAACCTAGTATATTTCTATGGATCTATGAATGGGTTGCTGAATGCCAAGTGTAAATTCATTTGGGTGGCAGAAGTATAGAATTCCCTGTTGCCGCTTCCTAAAACATAATTCAGAGTTTCTTTGGTTAGAAAAGCTGTTGCTGATTAGTGTTAAGGGCCTGTGCAGTACATTCAGTTTCTTTAACAAATGTCTAGTGAGAGGCAGTACTTCATATGCAGCAATTTGTAAACCCATCCTGTTTTTTCATACACCTGCAACAGTATTCTTTTGGCGAGTTACTAATGCATCTTTATATCTGGTTTGGAATTCTGTAATTTCAGTACATTAAAATTTTTACAGGCTACTGAAAGCTGTGGTGTGCACATTATGCCTTTACTAAGATCTAATCTTATGAGAAGATGACCTTGCCTGTCTTTTGGGTTTCTAATACTGTGATGGGAATTGTCCTCGTTCCTAAGACAAAGTATAATTAAAGACGTGAAGTTGTTTTATCTCGCCGTGCATTCTTTACCGATGGGTACGGAGCCGATCCCTCTACTTCGAGTCGGCCGGTTGCAAGGCTTGAGGCCAACTCCCCTATCTCATGATACACTTAGTTACCTCAGATCTAGTTTGCCGCTGCAATAGATTGGAGGTTCGGCAATAGCTCGGGCCAGTAAAACTGTTTTCTACTTACTTAATTACTTGTGTTTAGATAATTAGTTTAAATAGTTTATAAAGCTCTTACAGATTTTTGGGTGTGTTTACCTGCATTTATTCCCTTCCCTTAGTGTGCTTAAAAATTGTAGTTGTCCTCTTGTTTTTAGGCCTGGTTAAAAACCTTTTTCTATTTACTAGTGTGTGTTTAGTCAGTGACCTTTTGTCACATTTCATACTAAATAGTTAAATTGTAGTGATTTGCTGTGTGGTGTGTTTAGCCTTAATTTTTTTTTAGAAAAGGCTTGAATTTAATAATTACTATTGAAATTTCTTTTGTAGTTATTCCTTGGAATATTTAGACAAGTGTGTTGTTTCTTATAGCAGCTGTCCTCTTTTTTCCTTGCATAGTCTGCTCATATTGTGTGTTTAGACAGTTTGTGGTGACAATTTACCTTTTCCTGTCACCACTTTGTTTACAGTAGCATTACTCTGTGTGTGTGTGTGTGTGTGTGTGTGTGTGTGTGTGTGTGTGTGTGTGTGTGTGTGTGTGTGTGTCTCAGCCTGTTTTTATTTAAGGCTGTTATAGGGTGGCTTAATGGCTAAGGTGTTTGCCTTACAAACACAAGGTGCAGGGTTTGGGTATCACAAGAGATAATTGGCTAGGCTTAAAATGGCTCGCAAGGGCAGTTAGCTGAGTACTGAACTATGAACTATTGCTAATTACTGTTTAAGTTGTTTTTGTGGTTTCAGTAATTTGCTCTGTGACATTACAGTGGCTGACCAAAATCCTAAGTCAGGTTTCAAAAAGTGCCCAAAATGTGGCCAAAAGATGTCTGTAACAGACAGCCATGTAAATTGTGTGTACTGTGTAGGAGCCCTGCATTTACAGGATAGCTGATGTTCTTAGTGTTTCACTGTTGCAGTCATTACATTTGGGTAATCTGCTGGCAGGTTGCCCTCAGTCGGCCTGAATTCCAAAGTCTTGGGTCCTGTGTCGGTTGCTGTCTCCTCTTCCATGACATCAGGTCGTCAGGGGTATAAAACAAGCAGCCAACTCCATTTTCTCAAGTCTTTCTTGCCGCGGGGTGCCCGAAGCAGAAGCAGTTCGCAAGTGCCGGTCGGCCGACTCCTGAAATTTTCGAATTCAAGTTTCAGAACTGAAGTCTTCACTAAAGCCCCGTTGGGGAAACTTTTTTCTTGCTCCATACCGATGTCAGAAAAAGTTAATAAATGTATTACTTGTGAGAAGCAAATGCCTCATAAGGATTTTCATTTATACTATATTCCTTGCCTAGGCCCTGATCTCAATGTGCCTGGCTGTCGGTTTTTTGCTAGATTTAACCAACGCACCATTAAGCATCGGTATATTTTTGCCTCAAAATATTTTGGAAACAGATGTAACTACCCTGAAATGTCGTTGGATAGCAATCCGGCTACCAGAGTACACAAAAAATGCAAAGAAAAGGACAGAGACGGACCGTCAAGGTCCAAAACCGACTATGAAGCTTCTCCTAAGCCAGTCGCCGGTTCGCCCGTATTCAGTGTGGCGCTTTCGCATCCCCTGATACCCACTACTTTCGAGTCGCAGGCTCCTACCGAGACCCATGTGGAGTCCGGCACGCTGCAAGATTCTCAAAGAATTGTAGCCACGGATGTGTCTCGGATGGGTCCAGAGCCGCTGAGCAGGCACCGGCTTCTGAGGGTGTATTCAGGCCTCAAAATTTTTATGTAAAACCGACGCCAGCTTCAAAGTCAGAGACAAAAGCAACTTCTGAAGCTAAAAAACGATGCTTGAGCCACTTGCACAGGCCTCTATGCCCAAAAAACAGATGATTAAAATGGCTGATGACCTAATTACCTTGATCAGAGGTTCCCAACCCCCTCCTGATAAGAGGCCTAGGCAAGACACTGATTATGAATCTTCAGATCATCTTTCTATTTCTTCTGATTCCTCTTCTGATCAGGAAGTATCTATACCTCCCTATGAGGATTCTGATGCAGAGGAATCTATCCCATCTGCATCACCTCCTGAGGATTATTCATTTGGAGAAACCCTGCATACTTTGAGGGAGCATATGTTCTTCATACCACATTGCTGCAGTCCTAACACTTGGGTAATCCGCTGTCCCAGTCGGCCCGAATACCAAAGTATATGGCTGACGTCGGTCAAGGCGCATTAGTCTGACGTCAGGACGTCAGGGTACAAATGCGCATGACCGACGTCATATCCTCAGTCTTTTTTGCCGCATGGTCCGATGCAGAAGCAGTTTTGCGAGTGCAGGTTGGCGTTCTGAAATTTTCTGAAGCCGGAGTTTCAGACCGAATCAAAGTTGGCTAAGTACCCCGTTAGAATATTTTGGTTTTTCTTGCCTCAGTATTTAACCGGATGTCAGAAAAAGTGAATAACTGTATTTCTTGTGGGAAACAGATACCTCATAGGGATTACCATACATTGTGTATACCTTGTTTAGGGCCTGAGCACGACGTTGTTGGATGTCGCTCTTGTGCTAGATTTAACAAACGCACTATAAAGAGAAGGTTAGACTGTGCCAGGTTAGTTTTTGGGAAGCGTTGTAATTATAAAATGCCGTCGGATGCTCCAACGCCCGCTTCGTCCAAAAAGCGCAAGGATAAAGCAGCAAAGCCTAGGTTGGAAGAACCGTCAGTCCCGGACGTCTGTTCTTTAGAAGGCTCAGTGGAGCCGGAGGTTCTGCCAGAAGTTTCTTTGGAGTCTCAGGGAGACTTTACTGTTACAAGATGTGTCTTCTCAGGAGGTAGGCCAGGCTGAAGGGGCTTCTCAGGTGGCTGTTCTCCCCTCTCTTCCTAAGGTGGTTAGGCCCTCCCCTTCTGTTTCCAAGGCTTCTTTGAGAGGCAGGCCAGGTTTATCTTCAGTGGGGGTCTCTCCTAGTTCTTCAGGATCTTTGCCTAAGAAACATATGCTTAAAATGGCAGAAGATTTGATTACTATGATTAGAGGTTCTATACCCCCTCCTGATAAGAGGCCTAGGGTGGAACCTGAGCTTGAGAGTTTTGAGCAGTGTTCGAGGCTCCTGAGTCTTCGGCTGAAGACTTGCAGGAGTATCCTCCTTATTCTGATTCTGATGTGGATGATTCTACTCCTTCGGCTTCTCCTCCTGAGGATTTCTCTTTTCAGAGACTCTTCATTCCATGAGGGAGCATTTTAAATGGGAAGGCCAAGATTTCTCTGATTCCAGGAAGAGGCTTAGGGAATTTTGTTTTACCCCAGCATAGGCCTTTAGCTATACCTCCTGTTCTGGATGTGGTGGAAGATGTTTTGCAGAGGCTTCCTGAACCCTGATTCTTTGCCTCCTGCCCCAGTTAAACCAGATAGGTATTATAGGGTGCCTGAAGCTCATAAGTATCTTTTAAGAGTCCTAGGGCAGACCCAGAAACTGTTTCTCAGGGGCCTAAAGGTGTTAAGGCTTCTGTTGTTAAAAATCCTGTTCCTCCTGATAAAGAGGCAAGGGCTTTGGATAGATGGGGAAAGAAGGTGTATACTTCTTCCACTTTAGCCATGAGGGCTTTGAATTGCCAGTTCCACATGTTAAAATATCAAAATTATCTCCTTTCACAATTGAAGTCTAAGGTGGATGCTCTGGCGGAAGATATTGAGTGTAAAGAGTTGCAGGATTTAGTTCATGTGTCTGAACAGGTGGGCAAGCATTCCTTGCAATGTGGTTTTGATGCTGTGCAGGCCTCTTCGAGGTTGGCTGCCACTGGTTCTGTTCTTGAGGCACGCCTGGCTAAGGGATCAGAATTTAGCTGAGCATGTTAAGACAAGGATTTTGGATGCTCCCTTACAGTCTGACGTGTTGTTTGGTTCGCCTGTGGAAGCTGTTTTAAAGAAAATGGAGGACAAGGCTAAGTCTATGCAGACTGTTAAAGATTTTGCAGGTTCAGCCTCCAAGTTTAGTAGAAATTGGCCCACTAAGGGATGGACATATCCTGCTTATGATTCCCAGTCTAGGGGTAGGTCTAGACGTGGTAGGGGCAGAGCTCAAGGTTCTTTTAGGCCTAGAACATGGAGTTCACCTGCTCAGTCTTCTGGTGAGGGCAGGGGTCAGTCCTTTCAGTAAACAGACCCAATGACCTGCCTTTTCAGCTGCCAGTGCTTTCTCGTCTGGCAGCACCTTTGGGAGGAAGGCTGGCACTTTTCAAAGAAAATTGGACTTTAATTACCCAAGACAGATGGGTATTGGATATCATTCACCACGGTTACAGGTTTTATTTCCATACCTTGCCTCCTTTCAAAGGCATGCCAGACATTCCTCCTCTACAAAGAAAAGAGGCTCACAAGCAAATTTCGCTGTTACTCCAAATAGGGGCCATTCAGCCGGTTCCTGTGCCAGAAAGGGGCCTAGGATTTTATTCTCGCCTGTTCCTAGCACCAAAGAAGGGGAACACGTGGAGACCAATTTTGGATTTATCTATCCTCAACACTTATCTGGACATTCCCAAGTTCAAAATGTTGACGTTACAACAGCTTTTACCTCTGCTGGGCAAGGATCACTGGATGGTAACTTTAGATCTCAAGGAGGCTTACCTTCATGTACCTATCAGACTAAGTTGCAGGAAGTATCTGCGTTTCGAGCTGGGAATTCCCATTATCAGTTCTCTGCATTGCCCTTTGGCTTATCTACTGCCCAGAGTATTCACAAAGGTTCTGGCTCCAGTGATAGCTTACTTCAGGCTAAAAGGAATACAAATCTATCCTTACTTGGACGACTGCCTGATTCTGGCTCAAGAAAAGGAAGACCTTTTACAGCATTTGGAATATGTGATAGCAGTGCTAAGATGCCTGGGGTATTCTGTGAGCGAAATAAAGTCCAGTCTAGTACCCTCTCAAGACATGTGCTTTCTGGGTGTGAGACTGAATACAGCAACCCAGATGGCCTTTTTAACCCCGGACAAGCAAAAGAATCTTTCCCTTTACTTCCATCAACTATCTCTTCAGTCCGGGCTGACTGCAAGGACAGTCCTTCAAGCCTTAGGGTTCATGGCATCTTGTATTCTGGTGCTTCCCAATGCCAAACTGCATATGAGGAAGCTGCAATGGTATCTAAAAAATGTATGGACACAGCACTGCCAGGATTTGGACACTGTCATTCAAATAATACCTTGCATTCAAAAGGAATTTTGGTGGTGGGCTCAGGAATGTCACCTAAACAAGGGACTCTCTGTGACCCGGCCAGAGGCAGTCAAATTCTGACGACAGATGCCTCAGACATAGCTTGGGGAGCTCATCTGAATGGAAAGTGGATACAAGACAAGTGGCCTGCCAGACTACAGCATCTACATATCAACATGAAGGAGATGTTAGCAGTCCAGTTTGCATTAATGGCTTTCAAGGAGTTACTTCTTCCAGGGCAGGTGTTGATTCTAACAGACAACACAACTGTCATGTGGTACATCAACAAACAAGGGGAACACATTCTTACCCTCTATGCAGGCAAGCAATGATTTTATGGGAGACTGCGCTCAGCTTGCAACTAACTCTTCAGGCAAGGTTTCTGCCGGGAGCACAGAACTCCTTAGCAGATGTGTTAAGCAGACAAATCATGGATCCCCACGAGTGGAAACTGGATCTTCATGTATTTCGAAATTGACAGTGTCATGGGGAACTCCAGACATAGATCTGTTCGCTTCTCCACTAAACCACCAGCTGCCAAAGTTTTGCACAAAAGGTTTCATCACACAGCTTGGAAAGTGGATGCTCTTTCTTTCAGTTGGACAAATCTTCATGTGTATGCCTTTCCACCTCTGCCTCTTCTCCCAAAGGTACTCCTAAAGGTCAGACAAGACAAGCCAAGGATGATTTTAATAGCTCCACATTGGCCTCGGCAACACTGGTACCCATTACTGAGGAGTCTGGTAAGGAAGCCTCCATGGCCTTTACCTTTGATTCCACACCTATTGTCTCAGAGGGACGGTCATCTACTCAATGTCAAGCTTCACTCTCTTCATCTAACAGCCTGGCATATTCTGTTTTGAAACACAGCAGGTCTCAACTTCCTCAACAAGTTTTGAATGTGATTATGGAAGACAGAAGACCTAGTACAAGGAAAGTGTACGCAGAAAAATGGAAGAGATTTTTATTTTGGAGTGCAGCAAAGAATTTGGAGGTTTCTGAGCCTAATTTGAGTGTGGCTCTTCAATATCTGACTGAGTTATTGGACAAAGGTTTGTCTTTCTCTTCCATTAAGATTCATGCTGCAGCAATTTCAGCTCACTATGATTGTGACCCACCATTGTTTTCTCATCCTTTGTTCAAGCAATTTCTTAGAGGGGCAAAGAATATAAGACTCCCGTGAGAGCTCCTACTCCTGCTTGGGATCTCAATTTTGTGTTGGAGAAACTTACTCTACAACCTTTTGAGCCTGCGGCTACTGCTGAGTTGAAATATTTGTCATGGAAGACTGCTTTTTTGTTGGCCATTACTTCTGCAAGAAGGGTTTCTGAATTGCAGGCCCTTATGGCGGTTGAGCCTTTTTTGATTTTCCATAAGGATAGGGTATCATTACGTACTAATCCTTCCTTTATGCCTAAGGTGGTTTCTAGTGTGGCTTTGAACCAAACTATTCATTTGCCTACTTTTTATGCAGATCCCCAAAATAAGGGGGAAAAGATTTTGCACACTTTAGATATACACAGGCAGTTGCATTATTATTTAAGCAGGACTAAGGATTTTAGGCAGTGTCAGCAGTTGTTTGTTTCTTTTGCTTTGAGTTCTCAGGGCAAGCCTGTGTCAAAACAAACTATTTCTAAGTGGATTGGGTTTTGCATTGCATTTTGTTATTCCCATCATGGCAAGGAGATTCCAGCTGGGATTAGGCCTCATTCCACTAGGGCTACTGCCACTTCAACAGCATTTCTAAGGGGGGTGGCTACTAAGGATATTTTGGAGGCAGCTACTTGGAGTTCAGTGCATACTTTCTCTAAGCATTACCACCTTCCTCTCTACTCTAAGTCTAGGGCTGGTTTTGCCACGGCTATTTTGCAGGGCATGTTGACAGCTCCTGCTCCTTTATGATTTGCCAGCCTCCCTTACCTCTGCTTTGGGATTCTACCCAAGTGTTAGGACTGCAGCAATGTGGTATGAAGAACATAGTACAGTTTTGTACCTACCATAAATGTAGATGTTCGAAGATCCACATTGCTGCAGTCCAATTTACCCTCCCTCCTTCCCTCTGTGTTTAGGGGTGGTTGTGTGGGTGGGGTTATACTCTTGTAAATTTGTATATATTGTATATATATATATATATATATTTGGTGCAGGAGTGTTTGGTGTTTTTTGGTTTTGGCCTTATCCTTTTAGGGTCTTCTGACATCTGGGGCAAGAAAAGACTGAGGATATGACGTCGGTCATGCGCATTTGTACCCTGACGTCCTGACGTCAGACTAATGCGCCTTGACCGACGTCAGCCATATACTTTGGTATTCGGGCCGACTGGGACAGCGGATTACCCAAGTGTTAGGACTGCAGCAATGTGGATCTTCGAACATCTACATTTATGGTAGGTACAAAACTGTACTTTTCACTGGGAGAGAGTCATGATTTCTCAGAATCAAAAAAGAGGCTCAGGGATTTCCTTCTCCCTCAGCATAGGCCTTTAGCCATACCTCCTGTTTTAGACATTGTGGATGATGTGTTTTCAGAGTCAGGGTTGACTCCAGACTCCTTACCTCTGGCTCCCAGCAAGCCAGACAGATATTACAGGGTCCCTGACTCGCACAAATTTTTATTTAGAAACCCTGCTGTTGACCCTGAAACTATTTCACAGGGTCCTAAGGGGTTAAGGCCTCAACAGCAAAAAATCCTACCCCCTCTGACAGAGATTCAAGGGCACTGGATAGATGGGGAAAGAAGGTTTATACATCTGCAGCCTTGGCAATTAGGGCCTTAAACTGCCAGTTTCATATGCTCAAGTATCAACATGTTATGGGATTGCTGAAACAGAAAATGATGTTGATTTCTGAATGTGCAGAAAATAAAGAATTGCAGGAATTATTGCATGCATCAGAACAAGTTGGAAAGCATACTTTGCAATGTGGTTTTGATTCCTTAGAGGCCTCCTGCAGGGCTGCAGTTACTGGATCTGTGATTAGGAGGTATGCCTGGCTAAAAGAGCAAAATTTGCCTGATCATGTTAAAGCTAAATTACTGGATACACCTTTACAGCATGATACTCTGTTTGGTAATAAGGCAGAAGAGGTTTTAAAGAAAATGGAAGGCAAAGCTAAGTCTATGCAAACTGTAAAAGACTTCTTACAAGTGCAGCCACCAAGATTCAGTAGACACTGGCCTACAAAAAAATGGTCCTTTCCTGTGTCCGACAGAGCTCAAAGGGGCAAATCCAGATGCCCTAAAGGTTCTAGATACCAGGCACAAGATTATTACAGGTCAAAGCAATGGGGTGCTTCTACCTCCAAATCTGGAGGAGATAAAGAGCAACCCTACAGTAAACAGACTCAATGACTTCCCTCTGCCATCACCAAGCACTTACCTTTTGGCAGCACCCTTAGGGGGACAATTTAGCACTTTTTGCTCAAAATTGGCAGTTAATAACCCAGGACAAGTGGGTGCTAAACATAATATCTCAGGGATACAGGGTCTGCTAAAAAATCAATGGGCAGAGGCACAGAAACAGGTTACATCCCTCATGGATATGAGGGCTATTCAGCCAGTACCAGAACAAGAAAAAGGACAAGGTTTTTATTCAAGACTGTTCTTGGTACCCAGAAAAGACCAGGCCTGGTGCCCAATACTGGACTTATCAATTTTGAACACATACCTGGACATTCCAAAATTCAAAATACTAACTTTACAGCAGCTTCTGCCCATGCTGGGCAAGAACGCTTGGCTGGTGACATTAAATTTAAGAGGCATGTCCCAATAAGGGAAACGTGCAGAAGATACATCCGCTTCAAGGCTGGCTTTATGCATTACGAATTCTCTGCGCTGCCCTTTGGCTTATCTACTGCGCCCAGGGTCTTTACAAAGTGCCTGGCACCAGTAATTGCATTTTGCAGACAAAAAGTATACAAATTTATCCTTACTTGGACGACTGTCTCATTCAAGCAGAGAACAAGGACATTCTTCTTCAGCATCTGCCGTTTGTGAAAAGGCTTCTAACATGCCTAGGGTACACAATAAATGAAAAGAAATCACAACTGGTACCCTCTCAAAAGATAATATTCCTGGGTGCAAGCTTGAATACAACTGCCCAGATGGCTTTCCTCACACCAGACAAAGGCAACTGACTACTTACTTCAAACTGGCAACAAAAACCCAGTTATCTGCAAGACAAACTCTGCAGGCTTTGGGGTTCATGGCATCCTGCCATCCTACTGATTCCATATGCAAGACTGCATATGAGGAAACTACAACAGTACCTAAAAAGTTTATGGAGTCAACATTGTCTCTGTCTGGAAGCAATGGTTCCTCTCATTCCCTGCCTACAACAGGAGTTTCTATGGTGGGCAAAGGCATGTCACCAGAACATGGGACGGGCTTTTACTCTACCCCCTGTCAGCTAAACCTTAACAACAGACTCATCAGATTATGCCTGGGGGACCCACCTGGCAGGAGGATGCATTCAGGGCATATGGACTCCAAAACAAATGCATCTGCATATCAATCAAAAGGAGATGTTAGCTGTTCAAAATGCCCTGACAGCCTTCAAGGACTTCCTTCATCCAGGACAACACCATGGTGATGTGGTATATAAACAAGCAGGGGGGCACGCACTCATACCACCTTTGCAGACTAGCCATGGCACTGTGGGACACAGCCTTGCCTTACTAAGTACATCTTCAAGCTCAATTCCTGCCAGGAAAGCAAAATACTCTGGCAAACGACTTAAGCAGAAACCTTATGGATCCTCACGAGTGGAAACTAGATCCTAAAGTCTTCAGCATGATAATAAAGAAATGGGGGAGACCGGACATAGACCTATTTGCCTCTCCTCGAAATTATCAGCTGAAAAAATTCTGCACAAGGACTTGTCACGGACAAGCATGGAAAGTGGACGGCCCTATCCTTCAGTTGGAAAAACCTATCAGTTTATGCCTTTCCTCCTCTGTCTCTTCTTCCCAAGGTGCTACTAAAAGTCAGACAGGAGAAACCACAGATGATACTAATTGCCCCGGACTGGCCCCGCCAATACTGGTGCCCTATCCTACGGAAAATGTGTCAATTCCCAGCTTGGTACTTACCTCAAATACCTCACTTACTGTCCCAGCAAAACCATCAAATCCTGCACAATCAGCTCTAAACAATGAACCTGGCAGCATGGCTGATCATGTAGTTATTCAAACACCATCTCTCAGTAAAGCTGTGATGGATGTCATTCTGGAAGCCAGAAGGCCTAGTACTAGAAAATCTTATGCTGATAAATGGAAGAGATTCTGTGCTTGGAGACTAGCACAAGGAACTGATACACAGAGCCAAATATTCCTCAGATTTTACAATACTCGACTGAGATGCTTGACAAAGGCCTATCATTTTCATCAATAAAAATCCATGTCTCTGCCATCTCGGCTCATTACAACACAGAGCCACAAATTTTTTCTCATCTTTTACTAAAGCAGTATCTTAGAGGGGCCAAAAATGTAAGGCCTCCCAGAAGATCACCAATTCCTGCTTGGGACCTCAATTATGTGTTGGAAAAGCTCACCCTGCCTCCATTTGAACCAGCTGGAAAACAGCTCTGCTCCTGGCAATTACTTCAGCAAGAAGAGTCACAGAGCTACAAGCCCTCATGGCTGTGGAGCTTTTTATCATTTTTTACCCAGACAGGATGTCCCTGAGGACCAATCCTTCATTTATGCCTAAGGTTTCCAGTGTGTCTCTTAACCAAACTATTCATCTGCCAACCTTTTATCCAGATCCGCAGAATAAGGGGGAGAGGATTCTGCATTCATTGGACGTACACAGACAGCTAAGATTCTACTTGAGCAGGACTAAAAAAAAACTGAGCAGTTATTAGTGACATATGCTGCATTATCAGAAGGAAAGGTTATTTCAAAGCAGACTATTTCAAAGTGGATAAGCCACTGCATTAGTTTCTGCTCCTTCCACCATGGCAAACCTGTGCCTAAGGGCATTAGGTCTCATTCCACCAGAACTGCAGCTACATCAGCAGCCTTTCTCAGTGGAGTGCCTACCAAAGACATTCTAGAGGCTACTACTTGGAGTTCAGTTTACACTTTTACAAAGCATTATCATTTGCCTCTCTATTCTAAGTCCAGGGCAAGCTTTGCCACTGCAGTTCTGCAGGGCCTTATAGCTGCCTCTAATGCTGTTTAGCTCCAGCCTCCCATCCATAGCTTTGGGATTCTACCCAAATGTAATGACTGCAACAGTGAAACACGAAGAACATAGTACAGTTGTGTACACTTACCATAATTGTAGAAGTTCGAGTGCATTAACTGTTGCAGTCCAAGTTACCCGCCCGCTATCCCCCTTTTATTCTGGAGTTTCTCTTTTCCTTCACTATCTTCTACAACCTATGTGGTGTATTTGCTTGTAGATGAAGGTAAAGTTTGTATTGTTGCATGTGTATATAGTTTATTTATATATATATATATATATATATATATATATATATATATATATATATATATATATATATATATTTTTTTTTTTTTTTTTTTTTGCTACCTTTTTGGGGGCACGTGACATCTGGGGCAAGAAAAACTAATGAAAATTGCGTCAGCTGCTTGTTTTTATACCCCTGATGACCTGAAGTCATGGAAGAGGAGACAGCAACTTACGCAGGACCCAAGACTTTGAAATTCAGGCCGACTGAGGGCAACCTGCCAGCAGATTACCCAAATGTAATGACTGCAACAGTGAATACACTTGAACATCTACATTTATGGTAAGTGTACACAACTGTACTTTCTATATGCCATTCTTTCTCCTCTAGGGTTCTACAGGAAAGGGAAAAAAACTAACAGAGGTTTGTTGAAACCATCCTTCCAAGAAGCTTTGAGTGACCAAGATGGATCCAGCAAGTCCTCAAAGTCTTCTAAGACTTCTGACTCAAAGAAATAGAAAAAATCTTTGACTTTGGCTCCACTGCCATCGGAACAAACGGTCTTCATTTTGGAGTCGGTCCCCAGTCTTGGAACCGGTATCCAAAGCTCCTAAGAGTTTATTAGTCGGTGCCATCTTCGGTGCGCTCATCTTGGTCCTCTATCATCCTTTCTGATCTGGATATGGATCGTGTGGTGCAGAAGCTGCTATCGGCACCGGCGTTGGCAAAAATTTTATCGGCTTCAACTTGAATGGCTTCAGAGCCGAAGACCCTTACACCAGCTCAAATTGTTCCTCCTCCAAGCCATGCTGTTCCTTTGGAGCCAGAGGAGTCGGACTTGTTGATCGTGGAACCCTCGGAGCCGACGCCTGCTCCAGTGTCTTCGGCTCCGTGCACTCTATCCTCCCCGGACCTGACCAGAGTGTGTCAGCACCGAGGATGTCAGTCGGACCTGTTGGTTCCGACTCTGCCTCTCAGGGCTTCAGCTCGAATGAGCTCGGCTCCTACCTCCGGTTTGGAGCCCACTATCTCGGTGCCAGGGGTATCGATGGTTTCCTCGGATCCGTCGGTTCCCTCACATCGGAGCAGGGGTGCTTTCGATGCTATGAGGAGAAGTCATATCTCCTAAGACATCCTCGACCTCGGGTCTGGCTTTCTGCTTCTTCCTCACACATCCTGACCAAGCATAGAGATCCAGAGCCTCAGGAATCCCCATTGGGTGGCCCTTGCTCTTCCGAGACCTCACCAGAAGCTCCCACTGATGAGGTTCCCAGAAAGAGATTGTGTAAGAGGAAACAGCTAGACTCCCCCGGGAGTCTTTAACATCTGATACTGACTTGGATGAGTCCGAAGGGTCCCCACGGTCCCCCTCTGAAGATATCTCATTCGTTGAGATACTTGAAATCCTTAGGCAGATGGGTGACGGGCAGTCCAAAAGCCCTACTGAGGATGTCCGTTCTCCTGAAGGTTTTCAGTTCTCAGCCCTCCACCTCTTGGGTGACTCCACCCTTCGATGAGCTGATGCAGCTGGTCTCACAAAGGGTGTGGGAGTCTCCAGATACTATGGAGCCTGTCCCTAGGAGGCCTAATAAGTTCATTTCTGCCCCCCCTTGACAAAGCTTTTTTGACAAAAGGTGTGCCAGTTGATGCCATGGTGGTGGCGGCAGCCACCAAAAAGGAAATGTCTGAAACTTCCTCGTCTATCCATCCTGCTAACAGAGATTCCAGGATCATGGATAGATATGGGAAGTGCATGTTTAGTTCAGAGACTTTTGCTCCTCGTTCGCTCAACTATTTAACCCATTTTACCGGGTTACAAAGAGATCTCCTTAGAGAGTTAGGAGGTGCTCTTCAGGGCACAGTAGCTGCAGGAGCTACAGACAAAATTGCCACCTAGCTTGCTACCCTCAGATGTTCATCGTGCATACAGCTGCAGTCATAACAGATGGGTTATCCTGCCGTCAGGTGGGTCCTCGGTCGGCCGAATTCCAAAGTCTAGGTCCGGCGTCGGTTGTCGTCGCTTCTTCCCTGACGTCAGTGCGGCAGGGGTATAAAAGAACCAGCCAACGCCATCTTCTTCAGTCTTTCTTGCCGCGCGGTGCCCGAAGCAGAAGCAGTTTGCAAGTGCCGGTCGGCCAGCTCCTGAGATTTACGAAAATATTTCAGCCGAAGTCTTCTTGAAAGCTAAGTACCCCGTTGGGGAAACTTTTCTTGCCTCAGACCGATGTCAGACAAAGTTAATAATTGCATTTCATGTGGGAAGCAAATACCGCATAAGGATTTCCACTCTTTCTGTATTCCTTGCTTAGGCCCAGACCACGACACCTCGGCCTGCCGTTTTTGTGCTAGATTCAACAAACGCACTATTAAGCGTCGGGCGGAGTTCGCCCACCACTATTTTGGTAAAAAATTTAATTACATTATGTCGTCGGATACTCCGACTCCAGTTTTGAGTAAAAGACGCAAAGATAAGGACCGACATACGAGGTCCGCGACTTCTACTGACACCACGCTAAGGCCGACTACCGGTTCTCAGCGAGGCGCCTACGCAGCCCCTGAGTACCGATGACATTTCATTACCGGTGTCTTCTGTGCCCGAGGTCGCAGGCTCCTCGGCCCCCATTCCGACTACAGATACCGACGCCACTTTTGGCGGGGAAACCCAGAGTTTAGACAGGCCTGCCATTTCTCAGGGTGTCTTCAGGCCTTCCTCATTCTCTATTAAGGCTTTCACAAAATCTAAATCAGCCATGAAAACTAAAAAACAAGGATCACAGACCCCCTCTCAAGGCCCCATGCCAAAAAAACAGATGCTCAAAATGGCTGAGGACTTGATTACTCTTATCAGGGGTTCTCAACCCCCCTCGGACAAAAGGCCCAGATTAGAGGAAGACTACCCTTCCTCAGATCAAGCCTCTATTACCTCTGAACATTCTGAGGACCAGGAATATACTTACTCCCCTTTTGAAAACTCTGATGCAGAGGAGTCTATTCCCTCGGTCCCCCCCCCCCCCCCCCCGAGGACTACTCCTTTGGGGAAACCCTACATACTTTGAGGAAACGCTTTCACTGGGAAGGCCAAGATTACTCAGATTCCAAGAAAAGACTCAGGGATTTTCTCTTGCTCCCCCAGCATAGGCCTCTGGCTATCCCTTTTGTCTTAGATATATTACATGATGTGTACACAGAAGCCAGCCTCAACCCAGATTCTTTACCTCCAGCTCCTGTTAAGCCAGACAGGTATTACCGGGTTCCGGATTCACACCAGTTCCTATACAAAAGCAATACTGCTGACCCAGAAACTATTTCACAGGGTCCCAAGGGAATTAAGGCCTGTACTGCTAAAAACTCATTACCTTCAGAGAGAGATTCCAGAGCTTTAGAAAGGTGGGGGAAAAAAGTGTATACCTCGGCCACTTTAACCATGAGGGCATTAAACTGTCAGTTCCATATGTTAAAGTATCAACAGTTTTTATTATCCGAGTTGAAAAGTAAAATGACACAACCTGAGCAGCCAGATTTAAAAGAGTTGCAGGATTTGTTGCATAGTGCAGAACAAGTGGGGAAACATACCTTGCAGTGTGGTTTTGATGCTTTAGAGGCCTCATGTAGAGCTGTTGTTACAAGGTCTGTCATACGTAGACATGCTTGGCTCAAAGAACAAGCCCTACCAGATCATGTCAAAGCTAAATTACTAGATGCACTTCTTCAAAAAGATGTATTGTTTGGTGTTAAAGCTGAGGAGGTACCAAAGAAAATGGAGGAAAAGGTGAGATCAATGCAAACAGTAAAAGATTTCCTGCAGGTACAACCTCCACGTTTCAGCAGAAACTGGCCTTCAAAAAATTGGTCCTTTCCAGCCACGGACAGACCTCAAAGAGGCAGATACAGGCGCCCAAGAGGTAGAGGGCAATCTCAAGGATCATTCAGAGCCAGGCAATGGCAAGCACCAACCCCAAGAGGTGGAGAAGATAGATCACAGTCATTCAGAAAACAGACACAATGACTTTCCCCTTTACCTGCCAAGCAAAGCTTGAATGGCAGCACCTTTAGGCGGAAAACTGGCATTATTCTCAAAAAATTGGCATATTGTCACAAAAGACAAATGGATCCTGGACATTATAGACAGAGGCTACAGATTCCACTTTCACACCCTTCCAAAAATGAGGCATGCCAAACCTGCCACAAAATCAAAGGGCAGGGGCACAAAAACAAATTTCAGCTCTCATGGACATGAAAGCTATTCAGGAGGTGCCTGCAAAAGAACAAGGTCAAGGGTTTTATTCCAGACTATTCCTGGTACCAAGGAAAGACAAAGATTGGAGACCGATTTTAGATCTATCCATCCTAAACACATATTTACAGGTACCAAAATTCAAGATGCTCACATTACAGCAGCTTTTCCCATGCTGGGCAAGGAGTCTTGGCTGGTAACATTGGACCTCAAGGAGGCATACCTGCATGTCCCTATCAGACAAGATTGCAGAAGATACCTCAGATTTCTTGCAGGTTCAACCCATTATCAATTCTCTGCATTGCCCTTTGGCTTATCTACTGCGCCCAGAGTGTTTACGAAATGCCTGGCATCAGTAATTGCCTTCTGCAGACTTCAAGGAATACAAATATATCCATATCTGGATGACTGTCTGATCCAAGCGGACAGCAAGGACATACCTCTGAAACACCTGGCGTTTGTAATAAGACTGTTGACCTTTCTGGGATACACAGTCAACAAAAAGAAATCAAAGCTAATAGCCTCTCAAACAATAATTTTCCTGGGTGCCTGCTTGAATACAAACACCCAGATGGCCTACCTCACGCCAAGCAAACAAGGGCAAGTATCTCAATACTTCAGCAAATTGGCAACCTTCACCAGGCTGACTGCAAGGAAAGTCCTGCAGGCTCTGGGATTCATGGCATCTTGCATCCTGCTGATCCCATGTGCAAAGCTGCATATGAGGAAACTTCAATGGTACCTAAAAAAACTTATGGTCTCAACACAGCCACAGTTTGGAAACAATTATACCACTCATTCCATGTCTTCAAAAGGAATTTCTGTGGTGGGCTCAAGCATGCCAAAGAAACAAAGGTCTCCCTTTCTGCATACCTCAAGCAAATCAAATCATTACATCAGACGCCTCGGACTACGCCTGGGGTCACACATGAAAGATCAGTGCATTCAGGGAAAATGGTCCCAAAAAGAGAAGCACCTACACATCAACCAAAAGGAAATGCTAGCGGTGCAAAATGCTATTATGGCCTTCAAAGACCTACTGCATCCAGGCCAGCTATTGATAAGGACAGACAACACCACAGTGATGTGGTACATAAAGAGGGGGGATCTCATTCATACCCCCTGTGCAGACTTGCAATGACCCTTTGGAACACAGCTTTGGAATTGCAAATCCAACTTAAGGTACAATTCCTGCCAGGAAAGGAAAACACTGGCAGACAGCCTAAGCAGAAATGACAGATCCACACAAATGGAAGTTGCATCCTCAGGTTTTCGCAAAGATAACTCAGGCATGGGGACAGCCAGACATAGATCTCTTTGCTACCCACAGAAATTACCAACTGAAAAAATTTTGCTCAAGGACCTATCATCCACAGGCCTGGAAAGTGGACGCACACTCCTTCACCTGGACAACATTGACAGTCTATGCCTTTCCGCCTCTCCCTCTGCTGCCCAAAGTTCTATTAAAAGCCAGAGCAGAGGGGCCAAAAATGATTCTCATTGCTCCAGACTGGCCAAGACAACACTGGTATCCACTCCTGAAGAGCCTGACTCATTTCCCACCATGGATCCTACCTCTAGTACCTATTCTGTTGTTCCAGCACAACTTCAAAACTCTTCACAGCCAGCTCAAAACTAAATCTAGCCGCATGGAGAATCCCTTGATTTCACAACAGACCCTCCTCTCCAAGGAAGTGCAGGGTGTCATCTTGGAGGCCAGAAGACCTGCTCTGCCAAATGGAAGCGGTTTTGTGCCTGGAATCAGAAAAAGGGCCAGAATCCTTGGGTAATGAATATGCCTCAAATATTACAGTACCTGGCTGAGATGTTAAACAGTGGACTTTCCTTCTCCTCCATAAAAATCCATGCTTCAGCCATTTCTGCACAATACAACACAGATCCTCCTTTATTCTCTCATCCTCTCTTAAGACAGTTCCTCAGAGGGGCTAAGAATATAAAACCCCCAAGGAAACCACCAGTCCCTGCTTGGGACCTCAACTTCATATTGGAAAAACTGACCCTTCCTCCATTTGAGCCAGCTGCTTCAACAGAACTACAATATTTGTCATGGAAAACAGCCTTCCTTCTCACTATCATCTCAGCACGCAGGGTTTCTGAACTACAGGCCCTCATGGCTGTGCAACCTTTCATCGTTTTCCATCAGGACAGAGTTTCCTTACGAACCAACCCTACCTTTATGCCAAAGGTAGTATCCAGTGTAGCCTTGAATCAGACTATCCACTTACCCTAACCCACAAAACAAAGGGGAAAGACTACTCTATTTCTTGGACATTCACAGACAACTACGTTATTTGGACAGGACAAAGCCATTCAGGAAATCCGAGCAACTCTTTGTGTCTTATGTTACAGGTGCTCAAGGAAAGGACATCTCCAAACAGACAATCTCAAAATGGATAGCCCACTGCATACGCTTTTGTTACTCATTTCATGGAAAAGCTGTGCCTTCAAGAATCAGGTCCCACTCTACAAGGGCCACAGCTACCTCTGCAGCTTTCCTCAGGGGGGTTCCTACCAAGGACATTTTGGAAGCAGCCACTTGGAGTTCAGTGCACACTTTCTCCAAACACTATCACCTTCCACTTTACTCAAAATCTAGAGCGGGATTTGCCACAGCTGTCTTGCAGGGCATCCTTGCTCCTCCTAGTTCCACTTAGTGCCTGCCACCCCTACTTAGCTTTGGGATTCTACCCATCTGTTATGACTGCAGCTGTATGCACGATGAACATATTACAGTTTTGTACCTACCATAAATGTAGATGTTCGAGTGCTCATACAGCTGCAGTCCAGGTTTCCCTCCCTCCATCCCCCCTTAGGACAGGCCTTATGACAAACACCTTCTCATACAACCTATTTGGGGGTTTCTTTTATGGTGTATTTGCTTGCAAACTACTGTTTTTTGATTATTCTATATTGCATGACTACATAAGTTTATGTTTTGCCTTCCTTCTGGGGGCATCTAACATCTGGGGCAAGAAAAACTGAAGAAGATGGCGTCGGCTGGTTCTTTTATATCCCTGCTGCACTGACGTCAGGGAAGAAGCGACGACAACCGACGCCGGACCTAGACTTTGGAATTCGGCCGACCGAGGACCCGCCTGACGACAGGATAACCCATCTGTTATGACTGCAGCTGTATGAGCACTCGAACATCTACATTTATGGTAGGTACAAAACTGTACTTTCTATAGTAAACTCATCCATGCGCCTCATTTCATATGCAGCTGATGGAACGAGTAGGGAAGCGGGTACGGGAGTTGCTGTTAGCAGACACTCCTGAATGCGCTTATGTTCCTTCGCGGAGCCTTTCTAGTCATCCTCCATGAATACCCCCTTTGATGGCTCTTCCCTTTTCGAGCCTAAAGTGAAGGAAACCTTAACAAGGTGTGAGCAAGATGGGAAAGACTCTGCCGTCGGGGTCCGTTTTTCCACCCCTAACAGACCCTATCCTAAGGGTCAAAGGGAAGGAAAAATGTGGTTCCGAAAAGCCCAAGGAGTCTTTCAGGACACGTGGTGAACCCCCCCTCCAGAGAAAGGGGAGAGGGCAATAATGGAAGATGCCACCCTCAGAGCAGAGGGGGTCCGTAACACCTGGGCGATTGAGATCACTGCTCTGGGAAGCCCTATCAACGCTCCTGAAATGAGGCCTGACTGTCCTGCTCTGGAGGCAGTCGGGGGTCGCTTATCTTTTTACCCAGATGTCTGGCTCAAAATAAAAGACAGCTGGGTACAAAGTATAATTTCCAGAGGATACTTCATCCCATTTGACACACCCCCTCCACCCATAAGAAAAATCCCGGATGTTCCACCCAGTTACAAGGAACAAGCAACAATAGAGGACCAAACGTTGCTAAGAAAGAGAGTCATCCAACCAGTCCCAGCAGACCAGACAGGATCCGGAACTTACTCAAGATTCTTTTTAGTTCCAAAAAAGACGGGGGACTGGTTTATGTTGCTTTAAGTGTTCTAGCCAATTAGAAACTGGTTGTGAATATTTAAATGTCAGAAATGCATAAGAATGTTGTCTGATGAAGTTTATATTGATAAACGAAACCGGTAACCTGTTATTTGTTGTGTGCAACATTGTTGGATTCTTTGTTCTATTAGACAGGATTTTTTTCTACTTTGGTGAGTTATTTTTGAATTATTTTCCCCAAGGAACAAGGCCCAGCCTGTTTATTTTTCTGCAGTTTGTTTCCAGCTGTTTTTTTTCACAGTTTTTATATGGCTTCAGGCAGTGACCTCGATTCCGTTCAGGAGCAAATCGTTGTTCCACCAAAAGAAAAAAGAGAACAGCATCGGTAATTTAACTGCGCTTATACTGCAGTTGAGCCAAAGGATTGATAGATTATATCATCAAATCGGGATTTCTGAGAACTCTGACACTTGAGGAGCTTTGAATGCATCTAAGGAAGGAATTTGGTCTTCCTGTGACTTTAATTCAGCCCCTCTATGCCTTGCAGCTAGCCATTCTGCAGATCATGTGAATGGCTTACATCATGATTCCAGTTGCGAGTACACAGCGCTGTGACTCCGCTAACAATGGTGTTCTAAGGAAAGAAATGCCTCTTGAAAGAGTGGCTTGGGTCTGGTCTTTCTTTCACGGCAGATACAAGACACAGTACATTATCTCTGAACGTAAACTGAATGAATTTAATGATAAACTGTCACGATGTAAAAAGTTGCAGTTGGAAAACGTCTACTTTCAAGAATGCATTAGATTGAAAATTGTCCCTAAGGGTTCAAGGTTATGGCGTTTTCCAACAGGGCTTACCCAAAACTCCGCTCTCCATCTTGAATTCTTAAAGTTATTTGATAAGTTTGGGATTGAGTTACTAGAGTTATTAATCAAGCATAATAGCATCACAATAGATTCTTTATTCAAAGACTTGAAAGGCTTAGATAAAGCAATTCGAGAGGATGCTCAGTATGGCAGTATGAAGTTTGAGCAATTAAGGATTTATAACAGCATAGACTAGTCCATTAGTAAGTCAAAGGCTGGCAAGTTAAATAAATTTACTAGGGACTTGATCGACTATGCTAATGCTTCAGCCTACCTTGCCTCTGCTCTCCAAAGTTCTATTAAAACTCAAACAGGACAAACCAAAATGGTTTTGATTACTCCGGACTAGCCTTGCCAACACTGGTACCCACTCCTGCGCACGGTGTCACCCATTTCACTGTGGCACCTGCCTCAGACACCTTCTTTACTGTCTCTGCAGGAGGACCAAATTCTGCACCCTCCGCTTCAAACATTGAATCTTGCAGCTTGGCTAATCACTTAAATTCCCCCTTAGCATTCCTCAGCAAACCTGTGATGGACGTCATTTCGGAGGTGAGAAGACCTAGTACTAGAAAATCTTATGCTGACAAATGGAAAATATTCTGTGCCTGGAATCAGTCTCAAGGGATGAGCACAGCAGTGCCCAATTTACCACAGATTTTGCAATACTTAATTGAGATGCTTCACAAGGGCCTGTCTTTTTCTTCTATAAAAATCCATGCCTCAGCCATTTCAGCTCACTACAACACAGACCCCCCCCTTCTCTCATCCTCTTCTAAAGCAGTATCTCAGAAGGGCCAAAAACTTGAGACCACCCAGAAGAGCTCCAACCCCTGCCTGGGACCTTAACTTTGTATTGGAGAAACTCACTCTACCTCCTTTCGAGCCAGCTGTTACTGCAGACTTAAAATGTCTTTCCTGTAAAACAGCCTTCCCTTTAGCAATCACTTCAACTAGAAGGATATCTGAATTACAGGCCTTTATGGCAGTGGAGCCTTTCATCATCTTTCATGCGGATGGGGTGTCTCTCAGGACCAATCCATCATTCATGCCCAAAGTGGTATCCAGTGTGGCTCTTAATCAGTCAGTTCATTTGCCAACTTTCTTTCCCAATCCACAGAACAAGGGGGAGTGGATTCTGCATTCATTAGATGTACACAGACAACTTAGATTCTACTTGGACAGGACTAAATCTCGAAGAAAATCTGAACAACTGCTGGTAGCATTTGCTGCAGGGGCAGAGGGGAAGGAAATTTCAAAGTAAATGATTTCTAAATGGATAAGTCATTCTATTCATTTCTGTTTTAAGCACCATGGAAAGCCTATCCTTTCTCAGAGGTGTTCCTACCAGGGATATTCTATAAGCTAATACCTGGAGTTCAGCCCATACTTTTACCAAGCATTTTTCTTTAAATCCAGAGCTGGCTTTGCCACTGCTGTTTTACAGGGCCTTATAGCTGGTCCTAGTGGTGTATAAATCCATCCTCCCAACCATAGCTTTGGGAATCTACCCAAATGTAATGACTGCAACAGTAAAACACGATGAACATAGTATAGTTGTGTACACTTACCATAAATGTTGCAGTCATTACATTTGGGTTATCCTGCTGGCAGGTTGCCCTCAGTCGGCCTGAATTCCAGAGTCTTGGGTCCTGCATCGGTTGCTGTCGCCTCTTTCCTGACGTCAGGTCGTAAGGGGTATAAAGATGCAGCCGACGCCATTTTATTCCGTCTTTCTTGCCGCTCGGTGCCCGAAGCAGAAGCAGTTCGCAAGTGCCGGTCGACCGACTCCTGAGATTTTCGTGTTCGAGTTTCAGATCCGAAGTCTTCATTAAAAGCCAAGTACCCCGTTGGGGAAACTTTTTTCTTGCTCCAGACCGACGTCAGAAAAAGTTAATAATTGTATTTCTTGTGGGAAGCAAATACCTCATAAGGACTTTCATTCTTACTGTATTCCTTGCCTAGGCCCTGACCACAACGTTGCTAGTTGTCGGTTTTGTGCTAGATTTAGCCAACGCACTGTTAAGCGTCAGTACGATTTTGCATTAAGCTATTTTGGGCGAAGATTTAATTATATAATGTCGTCGGATAGCCATCCGACTACTGGAGTTCACAAAAAATGCAAAGAAAAATAGACAGGCAACCGAGGTCCAAAACCGACGACAAAGCTTCTCCTAAGCAAGTCGCCGGTTTGCCGGTTCTCAGTGAGGCGCCTTTGCAGCCCCTGACTGCCGCTACTTTAGAGTCGCAGGCCGCTACTGACTCCCATGTGGAGTCGGACAGGCCGCTGGAAACTCAAGGTATTGCAACTTCGGAGATTATTCCCTCAGATGGGTCCGGAGCCGCTGAGCAGGCATCTGCTTCTGAGGGTGTATTCAGACCTAAGCAGTTATATATTAAACCGACTTCAAAGACTAAAACACCTTTAAAGGCAATGGAACAAGTTCACCAGCCACAAGGACAGGCCTCCATGCCCAAAAAACAGATGCTCAAAATGGCCGAAGACTTAATTACCTTGATCAGGGGTTCCCATTCCCCTCTCTGATAAGAGGTCTAGGCAAGAGACAGACTATGAATTTTCAGATCAGGTTTCCATTTCTTCTGATTCCTCTTCTGATCAGGAATATTCTCTTTCCCCATGAGGATTCTGATGCTGAAGAATCAATTCCTTCAGCTTCTCCTCCAGAGGTCTATTCTTTTGGGGAAACCTTGCATACCATGAGGGAGCACTTCCACTGGGAGAGCCAAGATTTTTCAGAATCTAAGAAAAGGCTCAGAGACTTCCTTTTACTACCTCAACACAGGCCTCTAGCTATTCCACCTGTGTTGGACATTGTAGATGATGTATTCTTGGAGTCTAGTCTGACCCCTGACTCTCTACCTCCAGCTCCTGTTAAGCCGGACAGATACTACAGGGTTCCTGACTCTCATAAATTCCTTTTCAGAAACCCTACTGCAGACCCAGAAACTATTTCTCATGGTCTAAAAGGGGTCAGGGCTTCTACTGCAAAAAACCCTACCCCCTCTGACAGGGATTCTAGGGCACTGGATAGATGGGGAAAAAAGATTTACACATCTGCTACTTTGGCTATAAGGACTTTAAATTGCCAGTTTCATTTGCTCAAATATCAGCAATATATCATGACACTGCTTAAACAGAAAATTATGGCAAATTCTGAATGTGCAGAAAACAAAGAAAGGCAGGATTTATTGCATTCAGCTGAACAAGTTGGAAAGCATACTTTGCAGTGTGGGTTTGATTCTCTGGAGGCTTCCTGCAGGGCCGCTGTTACGGGTTCTGTCATTAGTAGGCATGCTTGTTTTAAGGAACAAAATCTGCCTGACCATGTTAAAGCAAAATTATTAGATGCTCCTTTACAACATGATACCTTGTTTGGTGTTAAGGCAGAAGAGGTGTTAAAGAAAATGGAGGACAAAGCTAAATCTATGCAAAAGGTCAAGGATTTCTTACAGGTACAGCCACCAAGATTTAGCAGACACTGGCCTACAAAGAATTGGTCCTTTCCAGTCTCAGACAGACCTCAAAGGGGCAGATCCAGACGTACTAGAGGCAGATCATAGCCGCAAGGATCCTACAGGTCTAAGCAGTGGAGTGCTTCTACCTTCAAAGGTGGAGAAGATAAAGCACAATCATACAGGAAACAGTCCCAATGACTTCCCCCTGCCTGCACCAAGCACTTATCTTCTGGCAGCACCCTTGGGGGGGGGGGGGGGGGGACTAGCACTTTTTTTCTCAAAATTGGCACATTATAACCCAGGACAAATGGGTTCTAGACATAGTATCACAAGGCTACAAGTTTCATTTCCATACCCTGCCAAGGGCAAACGGTTGGCCAGACCTGCCAAAAAAAAAAACAATGGGCAGAGGCTCAAAAACAAGTCGCAGCTGTCATGGACATGAGGGCTATTCAACAAGTGCCACAGCAAGAGCAGGGACAAGGATTTTACTCGACTGTTCTTGGTACCCAGAAAGGACAAAGCATGGAGACCAATACTGGACCTATCTATTCTAAACACTTTCCTGGATATACCAAAATTCAAGATGTTGACCTTACAGCAGCTTCTGCCCATGCTGGGCAGCAAGGCTTGGCTCGTGACTTTAGACCTAAAAGAGGCATACCTGCATGTCCCAATCAGAGACAGTCATGCAGAAGATACCTCAGATTCAAGGCTGGCTCAAAGCATTACCAATTCTCTGCACTGCCCTTTGGCTTATCTACTGCACCCAGGGTCTTCACAAAGTGCCTGGCACCAGTAATTGCTTACAGCAAAGAGGAATACAAATATATCCTTACTTGGATGACTGCCTCATACAAGCAGAGAACAAGGACATTCTGCTACAGCATCTGACGTTTGTGATAAGATTTTTAACATGCCTAGGGTACACAGGAAAAAGAAATCAAAACTAGCACCCTCTCGAGATAATATTCCTGGGTGCAAGCTTAGATACAACTGCCCAGATGGCCTGTCTCACTCCAGACAAACAAGACAAACAAATACAACTGACTACCTATTTCAAGGAAATGGCAACAAAGACCCAGTTATCTGCAAGAAAAATTCTGCAGGCTTTGGGCTTCATGGCATCCTGCATCTTACTAATTCCATATGCAAGACTGCATATGAGGAAAATTCAATGGTACCTAAAAAGTGTCTGGACACAACATTGCCACAGTCTGGAAACAATGATTACTCTAATTCCCTGCCTGCAACAGGAGTTTCGATGGTGGACAAAGGCATGTCACTAAAACAAGGGACAGCCATTCTCACTACCACCAGCCAGGCAGAGCCTAACGATGGATGCTTCAGATTATGCCTGGGGGGCACACATGGCAGAAAGAGGCATTCAGGGCACCTGGTTCACAAACCAAAAGCATCTACATATCAATCAAAAAGAGATGCTAGCTGTTCAAAATGCCCTGACAGCCTTCAAGGACTTACTTCGTCCGGGACAACTACTGATAAAGACAGACAACACCACGGTCATTTGGTACATAAACAAGCAGGGGGGCACTCATTCTTATCCCCTGTGCAGACGAGCCATGGCTTTATGGGACATAGCACTGACTTGCAGGCACAATTCCTGCCAGGAAAGGAAAATACTCTGGCAGACGAATTAAGGAGAAACCTCATGGATCCCCACGAGTGGCACCTGGATCCACAAGTCTTCAGCATGATGATAAAGAAATGGGGACACCCAGACATAGATCTATTTGCCTCCCCTCAAAACAATCAACTAAAAAGATTCTGCACAAGGGCTTATCACAGACAAGCTTGGAAAGTGGACTCCTCATCTTTCAGCTGGACAAACCTATCAGTATATGCCTTTCCTCCCCAAGGTACTTCCGAAGGTCAGGCAGGAGAAACCAAAAATGATTCTGATCGCCCCAGACTGGCAACGCCAGTACTGGTGTCTGATCTTAAGGAACTTGTTCCAATGCCCAGCCTGGACCTTACCGCAAATACCTCATCTACTGTCCCAGCAAAACAATCAGATTCTGCACAGCCAACTCAGGACCCTAAACCTGGCAGCATGGCAGACAATCTAGCCATACAAACCACACCTCTCACTAAAGCTGTGATGGATGTCATTTTAGAAGCCAGAAGGCCTAGTACTAGAAAATCCTATGCTGGGAAATGGAAAAGATTTTGCGCTTGGAACCAAGCTCAAGGAACTTATACAGCTGTCCCAAATATTCTTCAGATTTTGCAATACTTAACTGAGATGCTGGATAAAGGCCTATCTTTTTCATCAATTAAAGTCCATGCCTCAGCCATTTTGGCTCATTACAATATAGAGCCACCACTCTTTTCTCATCCTTTATTAAAGCAGTACCTCAGAGGAGCCAAAAACTTAAGGCCTCCAAGGAGAATGCCAGTACCTGCATGGGACCTCAATTATGTCATGGAAAAACTCACCTTACCTCCTTTTGAGCCAGCTGCTACTGCGGTTATAAAGTTCTTATTGTGGAAAACAGCTCTGCTCCTAGCAATAACTTCTGCAAGACTAGTTTCAGAGCTACAGGCTCTCGTGGCTGTGGAACCCTTTATCGTTTTTTTACTCAGACAGGGTTTCTCTGAGAACAAACCCTACATTTATGCCTAAGGTGGTATCCAGTGTAGCCCTTAACCAAACGATTTATTTGCCAACTGTTTAACCAACTGTTTATCCAAATCTACAGAACAAGGGGGGAAAAATTCTGCATTCTTTGGATGTACACAGACAACTTAGATTCTACTTGGACAAAACTAGAGTTTTCAGAAAGACAGAACAATTACTAGTGGCATATGCCACAGCATAACAAGGAAAGGCCATCTCCAAGCAGACTATTTCAAAGTGGATAGGTCACTGCATCCGTTTCTGTTACAGCATGGCAAACCAGTGCCTAAGGGCATTAGGCCACAGTCAACCAGAGCTGCAGCCACTTCTGCAGCCTTTCTCAGGGGAGTACCAACCAACAAAATTTTAGAGGCTGCTACTTGGAGTTCAGTGCATACCTTTACAAAACATTACAGTCTGCCTCTTTACTCTAAATCCAGGGCAGGCTTTGCCACTGCAGTTCTGCAAGGCCTCATAGCCGCGCCTAATGCTGTTTAGCTCCAGCCACCCACCCATAGCTTTGGGAATCGACCCAAATGTAATGACTGCAACACTGAAACACGAAGAACATAGTACAGTTGTGTACACTTACCATGAATGTAGATGTTCGAGTGTATTCACTGTTGCAGTCCAGGTTACCCACCCGCCATCCCCCTTATTTTTTGCTGGAACTTTTCTTTATTTCTCTAATCTATACAACCTAGGTGGTGTATTGCTTATAGATGAAGGTAACGCTTATTTTGGTGCACGTATGTTTTACGTACATAATTTTTGCCTACCCTTTTGGGGGCAACTGACATCTGGGGCAAAGAAAACTGAATAAAATGGCGTTGGCTGCATCTTTATACCCCTTATGACCTGATGTCAGGGAAGACGCGACAGCAACCGACGCAGGACCCAAGACTTTGTAATTCAGGCCGACTGAGGGCAACCTGCCAGCAGGATAACCCAAATGTGTAATGACTGCAACAGTGAATACACTCGAACATCTACATTTATGGTAAGTGTACACAACTGTACTTTCTCTTCTTGTTTTAAAACTTTCATTATGTTTGAAATCTGTTGAAGTCAGCAGATAAGTCTGCAATCCTATAATTGCAGATCTGTACATGTATTCAGTTTCGAGGAGTCCCATACCTCCTTCAGAATGAGGAATATATAATCTTGGAATACGTTGAATTTTGTGTATCATTTGGTATGCGTAAAGCATTTTTCTTGTTTTCCTGTCCAAGTGATCTACTACATTTTGGGGCCAATCAGTCATCCCATAACTGTAAGTTAGAAAAGGAAGAGTAAATCGGTTTGTAGTGTGGACTTTGTAGATGTCAGGGCTGTTTTCAGTATTTTAAACTTCTAAAATATTCCTTACTGAGTTTTGTTCGCATTTGTTCATGTTTTATCGTCTGTCCTTCATCAATTTCCCAGACTGATATTTTTTTGGTGGTTCAGCATTCCTGTCTTAAGTGTTGCTTTTGCACATTTGTCAAGACCAAATCACATTCTTATATCATCTGAGAATGTTTTGACCACTTAGTTGTGCTTTCAGCTCCTCATTTGATACAAATTTGCAAAAAGATAAGTCTTTACACTTCGCTATTTTCTGAGAGCCAAATTATAGCCATGACCTAATCTGCCAAGTAGACAGTTTAATGGATTAAGGTTAAGACAAGGGATGAGCGGTGACAGTCACCCTGGAATTATCCCCCATTTAATTTTTATCCCTGGGATAATTTGTCCTTTATCCTGGCTTAGCTGCAAAGTGGTTTGCCACTGTTTCGTGGTCACTGTAATGTGATTGATCAGTGTAGGTGTATCTTAATTATTTGTAGGCACTCCTTTATCCATGAATGTGGGATGCTGCCCAGTTCTTTTTTGTAATCTATCCATGCTGTACTTAGATTCTTCCCCTTTTTACAGTTCTCCAGTATGATTTTAACAAATGATCTTTTGTTCCATATGACTTTCTTTTGTTATCCTTTTGTGCTGTTGCCATTGAGTCCCCTTCTAAATTATTATAAACTCTCTCAATATCCGTTCCAGTAAATAGTTTATACATCGTTGAAAGGCAAGTTATTGGTCTATAGTTTTTAGGTTAGCTTGCAGGTTCACTTTTAGGGAGGAGTATCATTTTTCCTGTTAACCAGGCTGGTGTGTGGTCAGGTTGCACATGTAAGTAGTTCTTATGCAGGGCTAAAGCTTCTTTTAGACAGAAGCTCAGTACTGCATCTGGGCCTGGGTTTTTCTAGTTAAGAGCTTTTCATAATTTGTTTCAATTTTTCTAGTTGTTACTTAATTCCTATTTCATATCCTGCTCATTTGAACTTCTTACTGATGTTCTTCATCTCACATTGCTGCAGTCCTAACACTTGGGTAGTCCGCTGTCCCAGTCGGCCCGAATACCAAAGTATAAGGCTGACGTCGGTCAAGGCGCATTAGTCTGACGTCAGGACGTCAGGGTACAAATGCGCATGACCGACGTAATTTCCTCAGTCTTTTTTGCCGCATGGTCCGATGCAGAAGCAGTATTGCGAGTGCAGGTTGGTGTTCTGAAATTTTCTGAAGTCGGAGTTTCAGACCGAATCAAAGTTGGCTAAGTACCCCGTTGGGGAATATTTTGTTTTTTTCTTGCCTCAGTATTTAACCGGATGTCAGAAAAAGTGAATAACTGTATTTCTTGTGGGAAACAGATACCTCATAGGGATTACCATACCTTGTGTATACCTTGCTTAGGGCCTGAGCACGACGTTGTTGGATGTCGCTCTTGTGCTAGATTTAACAAACGCACTATAAAGAGAAGATTAGACTGTGCCAGGTTAGTTTTTGGGAAGCGTTGTAATTGTAAAATGCCGTCGGATGCTCCGACGCCCGCTTCGTCTAAAAAGCGCAAGGACAAAGCAGTAAAGCCTAGGTTGGAAGAACAGTCTGTCCCGTACGTCGGTTCTTTAGAAGGCTCGGTGGAGCCGGAGGTTCTGCCAGAAGCTTCCTTGGAGTCTCAGAGAGAGACTTTACTGTTACAAGAGGTGTCCTCTCAGGAGGTAGGCCAGGCTGAGGGGGCTTCTCAGGTAGCTGTTCTCCCCTCCCTTCCTAAGGTGGTTAGGTCCTCCCCTTCTGTTTCCAAGGCTTCTTCGAGAGGCAGGCCAGGTTTAACTTCAGTGGGTGTCTCTCCTAGTTCTTCAGGGTCTCTGCCTAAGAAACATATGCTTAAAATGGCAGAAGATTTGATTACTATGATTAGAGGTTCTATGCCCCCTCCTGATAAGAGGCCTAGGGTGGAACCTGACCTTGAGAGTTTTGAGCAGTGTTCGGAGGCTTCTGAGTCTTCGGCTGAAGACTTACAGGAGTTTCCTCCTTATTCTGATTCTGATGTAGATGATTCTACTCCTTCGGCTTCTCCGCCTGAGGATTTTTCTTTTTCAGAGACTCTTCATTCCATGAGGGAGCATTTTAAATGGGAAGGTCAAGATTTCTCTGATTCCAGGAAAAGGCTTAGGGAGTTTTTGTTTTTACCCCAGCATAGGCCTTTGGCTATACCTCCTGTACTGGATGTGGTGGAAGATGTTTTTGCAGAGGCTTCCCTGAACCCTGATTCTTTGCCTCCTGCCCCAGTTAAACCGGATAGGTATTATAGGGTGCCTGAAGCTCATAAGTATCTTTTTAAGAGTCCTAGGGCAGACCCAGAAACTGTTTCTCAGGGGCCTAAAGGTGTTAAGGCTTCTGTGGTTAAAAATCCTGTTCCTCCTGATAAAGAGGCAAGGGCTTTGGATAGATGGGGAAAGAAGGTGTATACTTCTTCCACTTTAGCCATGAGGGCTTTGAATTGCCAGTTCCACATGTTAAAATACCAAAATTATCTCCTTTCTCAATTGAAGTCTAAGGTGGATGCTCTGGCGGAAGGTATTGAGTGTAAAGAGTTGCAGGATTTAGTTCATGTTTCTGAACAGGTGGGTAAGCATTCTTTGCAATGTGGTTTTGATGCTGTACAGGCCTCTTCGAGGGTGGCTGCCACTGGTTCTGTTCTTCGCAGGCACGCCTGGTTGAGGGATCAGAATTTGGCTAAGCATGTTAAGACAAGGATTTTAGATGCTCCGTTACAATCTGATGTGTTGTTTGGTTCGCCTGTGGAAGCAGTTTTAAAGAAAATGGAGGACAAGGCTAAGTCTATGCAGACAGTTAAAGATTTTTTGCAGGTTCAGCCTCCGAAGTTTAGTAGAAATTGGCCTACTAAGGGGTGGACATATCCTTCTTATGATTCCCAGTCTAGGGGTAGGTCTAGACGTGGTAGGGGCAGAGCTCAAGGTTCTTTTAGGCCTAGAACAGGAGTTCACCTGCTCAGTCTTCTGGTGAGGGCAGGGGTCAGTCCTTTCGTAAACAGACCCAATGACCTGCCTTTTCAGCTGCCAGAGCCTTCTGCCTGGCAGCACCTTTGGGAGGAAGGCTGGCACTTTTCAAAGAAAATTGGAATTTAATTACCCAAGACAGATGGGTATTGGATATCATTCACCACGGTTACAGGTTTTATTTCCATACCTTGCCTCCTTTCAAAGGCATGCCAGACATTCCTCCTCTACAAAGAAAAGAGGCTCACAAGCAAATTTCTCTGTTACTCCAAATAGGGGCCATTCAGCCGGTTCCTGTGCCAGAAAGGGGCCTAGGATTTTATTCTCGCCTGTTCCTAGTACCAAAAAAGGGGAACACGTGGAGACCAATTTTGGATTTATCTATCCTCAACACTTATCTGGACATTCCCAAGTTCAAAATGTTGACGTTACAACAGCTTTTACCTCTGCTGGGAAAAGATCACTGGATGGTAACTTTAGATCTCAAGGAGGCTTACCTTCATGTGCCTATCAGACTAAGTTTCAGGAAGTATCTGCGTTTTCGAGCTGGGAATTCCCATTATCAGTTCTCTGCATTGCCCTTTGGCTTATCTACTGCCCAGAGTATTCACAAAAGTTCTGGCTCCAGTGATAGCTTACTTCAGGCTAAAAGGAATACAAATCTATCCTTACTTGGACGACTGCCTGATTCTGGCTCAAGAAAAGGAAGACCTTTTTCAGCATTTGGATTATGTGATAGCAGTGCTAAGATGCCTGGGGTATTCTGTGAACGAAATAAAGTCCAGTCTAGTACCCTCTCAAGACATGTGCTTTCTGGGTGTGAGACTGAATACAGCAACCCAGATGGCCTTTTTAACCCCGGACAAACAAAAGAATCTTTCCCTTTACTTCCATCAACTATCTCTTCAGTCCGGGCTGACTGCAAGGACAGTCCTTCAAGCCTTAGGGTTCATGGCATCTTGTATTCTGGTGCTTCCCAATGCCAAACTGCATATGAGGAAGCTGCAATGGTATCTCAAAATGTATGGACACAGCACTGCCAGGATTTGGACACTGTCATTCAAATAATACCTTGCATTCAAAAGGAATTTTTGTGGTGGGCTCAGGAATGTCACCTAAACAAGGGACTCTCTGTGACCCGGCCAGAGGCGAGTCAGATTCTAACGACAGATGCCTCAGACATAGCTTGGGGAGCTCATCTGAATGGAAAGTGGATACAAGACAAGTGGCCTGCCAGACTACAGCATCTACATATCAACTTGAAGGAGATGTTAGCAGTCCAGTTTGCATTAATGGCTTTCAAGGAGTTACTTCTTCCAGGGCAGGTGTTGATTCTAACAGACAACACAACTGTCATGTGGTACATCAACAAACAAGGGGAACACATTCTTATCCTCTATGCAGGCAAGCAATGATTTTGTGGGAGACTGCGCTCAGCTTGCAACTAAATCTTCAGGCAAGGTTTCTGCCGGAGCACAGAACTCCTTAGCAGATGTGTTAAGCAGGCAAATCATGGATCCCCACGAGTGGAAACTGGATCTTCATGTATTTCGTAAATTGACAGTGTCATGGGGAACTCCAGACATAGATCTGTTCGCTTCTCCACTAAACCACCAGCTGCCAAAGTTTTGCACAAAAAGGTTTCATCACACAGCTTGGAGAGTGGATGCTCTTTCTTTCAGTTGGAAAAATCTTCATGTGTATGCCTTTCCACCTCTGCCTCTCCTCCCAAAGGTACTCCTAAAGGTCAGACAAGACAAGCCAAGGATGATTTTAATAGCTCCAGATTGGCCTCGGCAACACTGGTACCCATTACTGAGGAGTCTGGTAAGGATGCCTCCATGGCCTTTACCTTTGAATTCCACACCTATTGTCTCAGAGGGACGGTCATCTACTCAATGTCAAGCTTCACTCTCTTCATCTAACAGCCTGGCATATTCTGTTTTGAACCACAGCAGGTCTCAACTTCCTCAACAAGTTTTGAATGTGATTATGGAAGCCAGAAGACCTAGTACAAGGAAAGTGTACGCAGAAAAATGGAAAAGATTTTTATTTTGGAGTGCAGCAAAGGATTTGGAGGTTTCTGAACCTAATTTGAGTGTGGCTCTTCAATATCTTACTGAGTTATTGGACAAAGGTTTGTCTTTCTCTTCCATTAAGATTCATGCTGCAGCAATTTCAGCTCACTATGATTGTGACCCACCATTGTTTTCTCATCCTTTGTTCAAGCAATTTCTTAGAGGGGCAAAGAATATAAGACCCCCACGTAGAGCTCCTACTCCTGCTTGGGACCTCAATTTTGTGTTGGAGAAACTTACTCTACAACCTTTTGAGCCTGCGGCTACTGCTGAATTGAAATACTTGTCATGGAAGACTGCTTTTTTGTTGGCCATTACTTCTGCAAGAAGGGTTTCTGAATTGCAGGCCCTTATGGCGGTTGAGCCTTTTTTGATTTTCCATAAGGATAGGGTATCATTACGTACTAATCCTTCCTTTATGCCTAAGGTGGTCTCTAGTGTGGCTTTAAACCAAACTATTCATTTGCCTACTTTTTATGCAGATCCCCAAAATAAGGGGAAAAGATTTTGCACACTTTAGATGTACACAGGCAGTTGCGTTATTATTTAAGCAGGACTAGGATTTTAGGCAGTCTCAGCAGTTGTTTGTTTCTTTTGCTTTGAGTTCTCAGGGCAAGCCTGTGTCAAAACAAACTATTTCTAAGTGGATTGGGTTTTGCATTGCATTTTGTTATTCCCATCATGGCAAGGAGATTCCAGCTGGGATTAGGCCTCATTCCACTAGGGCTACTGCCACTTCAACAGCATTTCTAAGGGGGGTGGCAACTAAGGATATTTTGGAGGCAGCTACTTGGAGTTCAGTGCATACTTTCTCTAAGCATTACCACCTTCCTCTCTACTCTAAATCTAGGGCTGGTTTTGCCACGGCTATTTTGCAGGGCATGTTGACAGCTCCAGCTTCTTTGTGATTTGCCAGCCTCCCTTACCTCTGCTTTGGGATTCTACCCAAGTGTTAGGACTGCAGCAATGTGAGATGAAGAACATAGTACAGTTTTGTACCTACCATAAATGTAGATGTTCGAAGATCCACACTGCTGCAGTCCAATTTACCCTCCCTCCTTTCCCTCTGTGTTTAGGGGTGGTTGTGTGGGTGGGGTTGTACTTTTGTAAATTTGTATATATTTGGTACAGGAGTGTTTGGTGTTTTTTGGTTTTGGCCTTATCTTTTTAGGGTCTTCTGACATCTGGGGCAAGAAAAGACTGAGGAAATGACGTCGGTCATGCGCATTTATACCCTGACGTCCTGACGTCAGACTAATGCGCCTTGACCGACGTCAGCCTTATACTTTGGTATTCGGGCCGACTGGGACAGCGGACTACCCAAGTGTTAGGACTGCAGCAATGTGGATCTTCGAACATCTACATTTATGGTAGGTACAAAACTGTACTTTTCTTTTACTTCACTGCTTTCAGCGTCATTATGATGTCCTATTTCTATGTTGCAGTATTCTGCATATGGGTTTATCCCTTCAGTTGCTTGTACGTATGGCCAGTATTCAAAAGCTTTCAGTCCCTCTGTGCTGCGTTAGATGTCAGACAAGGCAGAGGAACGTGGGCCATAAAAATTACGGCACGCACCAGTCCTCAGAACTTTTCAGTCGCCATTCGTATGCCAGGTGTTCCTGCTACCACTGACATTGCGATCGTTTTTGAGATAAGTACCCTGTTGGGAACCTTTTTTCAGTCCTTCCTTATTGTAATATTGATTGTTAATGTCATCCAGAAAGGGAAAGTGTCAGTGTGGACGCTAGATTCCCTCATAAGGACGTCCCCGACAAGTGTTTGTTTTGTTTAGGTAGAGCTCACAACTATAAGGCCTGCCCGATTTGCCAGGCGTTCATGCCAAAAACTCTGAGTAGCCGGTTGCATGCATTAAATTTGTATCTTGAGAACCAACGCCTGAAGCTTCTTGCCCTTAAAATGGAAGGTCCTGCCAACGTCCTCCCTGAACTACTGAAGAAGGCCAGAACTTTACAGCCTTTGACTTCTGCTGAGCCGCATCCGCCCAAGTTCCCAGCCTGTGGCCGACATAGGCCTGATTTCAGGACCAGGTTCCAGATCCACTTCTGAGGAGGTAGGTTATGAGGAGGTAGCAGGGTATCTCTGAGGGGGCGCCGCACCATCCACATACGAGAGTATGTCCGTTGAGGCTATACCAGCGCCGCTAGCTGACGCCAAGGGGAACCAGCAATTCATGGGGAGTTGTCTGAGACCTCTGCTCCTTTACAGTCGCCGGTTTCTAGGAAACCGGCCACCACTCCTTTAAAAAGAAGGGAGAAGAGAAAACATATTAGTTCTCTTCCGAAGGCATGCTTGACTGGCAGGCCTTCCGTCAGAGCTTCTTTAGCAACTGTATGGCACTGAAACCTACATCTTCCACCTCCACCCCTCCTCCTCCCTTAAGCCCTAGACCCATGCCTACAGACCAGCCTCTGAGAGATGAGGAGGCCATTTCTGACTCCTCTGAAGAATATCTCTCCTACAGTTCACATCATCTCCTTTGGGAGATGGATCTCCTGAGGAAGAGTCCCTGGACCCTGATTCCCCAGTGGATGATTTAACATTTAATAAGACCATTAGCAGTTGGCTAATTAGCATTAGATACAGTTTTAAATTTGCAAAAAGATAAGTCTTTACACTTGGCTGTTTTCTGAGAGCCAAATTATAGCCATGACCTAATCTGCCAAGTAGACAGCTTAATGGATTAAGGTTAAGACAGGGGAATAGCGGTAACAGGATAGGAAAAGTAAACTAATAGACAGAGGTTTGTTGAAACCGTCCTTTTCAAGAAGCTTTGAGTGACCAAGATGGATCCAGCAAGTCCTCAAAGTCTTTAAGACTTCTGACTCAAAATATCTTTAAGTTGGGCTCCACTGCCATTGGAACCAACAGCCTTTTAGTTTCGGAGCTGGTCCCCAGTCTTGGAACTGGTATCCGAAGCTTCTAAGAATCGATATTACAGTCTGTACTACCTTTGGTGCGCTCATCTCGGTCCTCTGTCAGCCTTTCTGATCTGGATATGGATCGTGTGGTGCAGAAGCTGTTATCGGCACCAGCCTTGGCAAAAATTTTATCGGCTTTGACTCAAATGGCTTTGGAGCCAAAGACCCTTACACCAGCTCAGACTGTTCCTCCTCCGAGCCATGCTGGTCCTTCGGAGCTGGAGGAGTCGGACCTGTTGATCGTGGAACCCTCTGAGCCGACGCCTGCTCCAGTGTCTTCGGCTCCATGCACTCTGACATCCTCTGTGCCGATCAAGGACTCTAGGAGCCGACACTCTCTGGTCAGGTCCGGGGAGGATAGTCGGACTTGTCTGTTCCGACTCTACCTCTTGGGGCGTAGGCTCGGATGAGCTCGGCTGCTGCCTCTGGTTCAGAGTCCACTGTCCCAGTGCTGGGGGTATCGACGGTTTCCTCGTATCCGTTGATTCCCTTGCATCAGAGCAGGGGTGCTTTCGATGCCATGAGGAGAGTCATGTCTCCTAAGATATCCTCGACCTCAGGTCTGACTTCCTCCCCTAAAGTGCCTGTGTCTGCTTCTGCCTCACACATCCTGACCAAGTGTAGAGACCCAGAGCCTCAGGAATCCCCATTGAGTGACCCTTGCTCTTTCGAGACCTCACCAGAAGCTCCCACTGATGAGGTACCCAGGAAGAGATTGTGTAAGAGGAAACATCTAGACTCCCCCAGGAGTCTTTAACATCTGATACTGACTTGGATGAGTCGGAAGGGTCCCCACGGTCCCCCTCTGAAGATATCTCATTCGCTGAGATACTTGAACTCCTTAGGCAGAGGGGTGACTGGCAGTCCAAAAGCCCTACTGAGGATGAGTCAGTTCTCTTGGTTGACTCTGCCCTTCAATGAGCTGATGCAGCTGGTCTCATGAAGGGCGTGGGAGTCTCCGGATACTATGGAGCATGTCCTTAGGAGGCCTAATAAGTTCATTTCTGCCCCCCTTGACGAAGCTTTCTTGACAAAAGGTGTGCCAGTTGATGCAATGTTGGTGGGGGCAGCCACCAAAAAGGAAATGTCTGAAACTTCCTCGTCTATCCGTCCTCCTAATAGAGACTCGAGGATCATGGATAGATATGGGAAGCGCATGTTTAGTTCATCGTTCGCTCAACTATTTAACCCATTTTACCAGGTTACAAAGAGATCTCCTTAAAGAGCTAGGAGATGCTCTTCAGAGTACAGTAGCTGCAGGAGCTACTGACAATTTTCCACCCAGCTTGCTACACTCAATTCTATAGTAAACTCATCCATGTGCCTCATTTCATATGCAGCTGATGGAACGTATAGGGCAGTGGGTATAGGAGACACTCCTGGATGCGCTTATGTTCCCTCGCAGAGCCCTTCAAGTCATCCTTCGTGAAGATCCCCTATGATGGCTCATCCCTTTTCGGGCCTAAAGTGAAGGAAACCTTAGCCAGGTGTGAGCAGGATGGAAAGACTCCTACAGTTCATAACGTCTTCTTTTGGGATGTGGATCTCCTGAGGAAGAGTCCCTGGACCCTGATTCCCCAGTGGAAGATTTAACATTTAATAAGACCATTAGCAGGATGAAGGAACATTGCAAATGGGGTTCCTCAGAAATGTCTGCAGTACAGAAGAGGTATTACGTCCTCATCCACATGGAAACACCTAGCCCATCAGCTGTTCCTCCCAGCCTTCTTAGATGCCTTTTCTTCGGCATCCATTAATCCTCACTTTCAGCCTCCTGCTGCACTCAGACCAGATAGGCTGTGCAAAAGTACTTGACACTGCTAAACACCTGTTAAACACCTGATAAAGTGCCCCCCTACTGACCCAGCCACTGTCTGTGTGGTCACTGACAAAGCCACCAAATTATTACCCACAACTACTATTCTCCCTACTGACAAGGACAGCAAGACCATGGAGAGAATAGGGAAAAAGATTTATACTTCTGCTACATTGGCCTTTAGAGCCACTAACTACCAGACCCGTATGGGTAAGTATAACCTCTCTCTTTTACAATCTGCCACAAAACATTTGGCAGATATTCCAGATTCCCCGGCTAAAACAGCCCTGTCCTCCCTTTTGACTCTTACATCCCAAGTCACCAGACACTCCATTAGGTGTAGCTATGATGCTGCTGAATCCTCTGCTAGGTCAGCAGCATCAACACCCGCCCTACGCAGATATTACTGGCTGTGCCTACAACCCTTGCCAGATGATTTTAGGGCCAAGCTCGTGGTAATGTTGCACTTTTTGGATCTAAAGTAGCAGACCTCTTTAAATCACTGCAACAAAAGGGCAAAGATATGCAGGACCTCAAACATCTCTTTGTCTCACCAATTCCTAGGTTCCACCGGAGCTGTCTTTCCAAAACACAGTTTATTAAGAAACAGTCCCGGCCTAACCCCACTGCCAGACCTTGTAAACACACCAGGAAGCAACCTCCTACATCTAGAGCACTTTCTGCATCTAGCCAGAGATCTCCCTTTCAGGACAAGGCAGGTAGCATCAGACTACCTGCCACCTCTGACTCCCCCCACCATTTCCCTGTCTGCCCGCCTCTCTCATTGTCTCCATCTGTGGGCTCAGATTGCCAAAGACAAATGGGTCCTGTCTATCCTCAGAGGGCTACTACATGACTTGGCTCTCTCCTCCCATATGGAAGGGCATTCCCTGTCCCCTTCACAACATCTGATGTCCTTCAAGGATGCATCTGCAGTCCTTACAAATGGGTTGTCCTGTCGTCAGGCAGCCCTTCGGTCGGCCGGATTCCAAAGTCTGGGTCTGGCCTCTGCTGGTGTCGCACTTCACCCGACGTCATAGCTGCAGTTATTCGGGTATAAAGGCATCAGCCAACGCCATTTTCCTCAGTCTTTCTTGCCGCGTGGCGCCCGAAGCAGAAGCTGTTCGCAAGTGCCGGTTGGTCAGAACCAGAGATTACTACTACCGAAGACTTCTAAAAAGCTAAGTACCCCGTTGGGGACTCTTTCTTGTCTCAGCCGATGTCAGAAAAAGTGAATAACTGTTTAACTTGTGGGAAACAAATACCTCATAAAGATTTCCACTCTTACTGCTTACCTTGTTTAGGCCCAGACCACGACGTAGCAGCTTGTCTAGCCTGTGCTTCTTTTAACCGATGGACGCTTAGACGTTGGTCGGAATTTGCTGAGGAGTTTTTCGGCTCCGATTTTGCTTACATTATGCTGTCGGATCCTCTGACTACGCAAATATCTAAAAAGCGCAAGGAAAAGGACCGACACTCGCGGTCCGCAGTTTCGGCCGAAACCGCGGTTAAGCCAACCGCGAGTCTCTGTTTCGGCTGAAACCGAGCAAGCGGTTCTTCCTTCAGCCGAAAACTTACCTCCTACCGAGGCCTCTTCCAACCTGGTGGAATCGGCTTCTGAAATCCCACCTGCTCTTGCAGTTTCTCAGGAATTATCTGACACTATTCCCTTGGATATTTCAACCCCTGCACGTGGAGCTGCTAGGCCACCTGCAACCATGTCCATTAAGGCCTTTGCCAGGGCTAAAGCTACTAAATCTGTGCCTGCTAAGACCCCCTCTCACAGGCCTAGCTCTAGTTCACAAATGCTTAGTCTAGCAGAGGATCTCATTTCTTTAATCCGGGGATCCCAACCTCACCCAGACAGGGCCTCTCACCCACCTCCAGAGAAGAGGCCTAGAGCAGAGCCCCCTGAGCCAGTTTCTACAGATGATTCCTCTGATGATTCAGATAATACAAACCCTCCAGAGGCTTCTTTCTCCCCTTATGAAGACTCTGATGCTGAAGAGTCCATTCCTTCTGCCTCTCCGCCTGAGGAATTTTCCTTTGGGGAAACCTTGCATGCTATGAGGGAACAATTTCAGTGGCAGGGCCAGGATTTTTCAGACTCTAGAAAAAGGCTTAGAACTTTTCTGCATTTACCACAACATAGGCCTTTAGCCATACCTCCAGTTCTTTCTGTTGTAGATGATGCATTTAATGATGCTTGTACTGCTCCTGATTCACTACCTCCGGCCCCTGCTAAGCCCGATAGGTACTACAGGGTCCCAGACACGCATTACCATTTGTATAAGGCTCCTTTTGCAGATCCCGAGACCATCTCCCAGGGACCTAAGGCTGTAGCAGCTACCTCTGCCAAAAACCCCCTCCCCTCTGAAAGGGAATCCAGGTCCTTAGAGAGATGGGGTAAAAAAGTTTAAACTTCTGCTACTCTTTCAGCTAGGGCCTTGAACTGTCAATTTCACATGATCCAGTATCAAGAATTTATGCTAGACCAGTTAACCAAAAAGCTGTCCTCAGATGAACCATTAGACAAAAAATCTGTTCAGGAAATGGTACATAACATACAGCAAGTCAGTAACCATTCCTTAAAATGTGGCTATGATGCACTGGAGGCTTCCTTTAGATCAGCCATGACTGGCACAGTTATCAGAAGGCATGCATGGTTAAAGGAGCAGGCCTTACCAGACCATGTCAAATCAAAACTACTAGATGCTCCCATGGACAAGATCAGTTTGTTTGGCTCTCCTGCACAACAGGTGCTGAAGAAGATGGAAGAGAAGGCAAAATCTGTCCAAACAGTGAAAAATTTCTTACAGGTCCAACCTCCAAGGTTTAGCAGGAATTGGCCCTCCAAGAATTGGTCCTTTCCAGACTCCTCCAGAGCTCAGAGAGGCAGGAATAGGCGTTCAAGAGGCAGAAGTCAATCCAGGGGTGCCTACAGGGGACGCCAGTGGCAGGGTAACAACCAGCGAGGTACAGCCACAGACACAGCCACCACCACTACTACAGGACAATCACAGTGACTTGGCTCTGGCACCGCCTACCAGGGAACAACTAGAAGCACCCTTAGGTGGGAAGCTAGCTTTATTTTCAGTAAACTGGCATTACATCACAAGAGACAAGTGGATTTTGCAGCCAATAGACCAAGGTTACAGGTTTCACTTCCATACTCTACCAGGGAAGAGAGGAATGCCAAACCTACCTCCAAATCAAAAGGCAGAAGCTCTAAAACAAATAACTCAATTATTAAGGATGAGAGCTGTGGAAAAGGTACCATCTATGGAGCAAGGACAGGGATTTTACTCCAGACTCTTCCTGGTACCAAGAAAAGAAAGCAAATGGAGACCTATTCTCGACCTGTCCGCTTTAAACACATTCCTCATTGTTCCAAAATTCAAAATGCTGATCCTACAGCAGCTTCTTCCCATGCTGGGCAAGGAGTCTTGGCTGGTAACTCTAGATCTCAAGGAGGCATACCTGCACGTCCCCATACGACCAAATTGCAGAAGATACCTCAGATTTCTTGCAGGATCAGAGCATTATCAATTCTCAGCATTGCCCTTTGGCTTATCTACTGCGCCCAGAGTGTTCACGAAATGCCTGGCATCAGTAATTGCTCATTGCAGGCTTCAGGGAATCCAAATCTACCCTTATCTGGACGACTGCCTGATACAAGCGGACAACAAAAACAAGCTAGCAGAAGACTTGAAAAGGGTCATTTACCTACTACAAGCCCTGGGATATACAGTCAATATAAAAAAGTCAAGGCTGATACCATCCCAAAGAAAAACCTTTTTGGGTGCAGAGCTGGACACATCAAAACAAATGGCATTCCTAACGGTAGAAAAACAGGAGCAAATCCCTCTCTACTTCTTGGCATTAACAAAGCAGAACCATCTAACAGCAAGAAAAGTCCTGCAAAATATTGGTTCCACATGCCAGACTGCATATGAGAAAGTTACAGTGGTACCTAAGGAATTTATGGTCTCAGCACAAGCACAGCCTAGAAACCCAAATTCCAATAATTCCATGCCTGAAGCAAGAATTCCAATGGTGGGCTCAGGCCTGTCAATCAAACAAAGGACTGCCCTTCCACAACACTCAACCCAGCCAAACCATCACAACGGACGCCTCAGACCTCGGTTGGGGGGCCCACATGCTGGACAAGTGTATACAAGGTTTATGGTCTCAAGACCAGCTGCACCTACACATAAATCAAAAGGAAATGCTGGCAGTAAAACTGGCAGTTCAGACATTCAGACCATTTCTTCGACAAGGTCAACTGTTGATAAGGACAGACAACACCACAGTTATGTGGTACATCAACAAACAGGGAGGCACACATTCGTACCCTCTATGCCGGATGGCAATGGACCTCTGGAATGTGGCCCTGAGCTACAACATTCAGTTACAAGCAATTTTTGTACCAGGAAAAGAAAACTTTCTAGCAGACATACTAAGCAGAACTACCACGGATGCCCACGAATGGATGCTGCATCCGGACATCTTCAAAACCATTACAAGAAAATGGGGACTCCCAGAAATAGACTTATTTGCATCCCCACGCAATCACCAACTAAAGAAATTCTGCACAAGGACGTACCACCCACTTGCTTGGAAGGTGGACTCCCTATCTTTCAGTTGGAAAAACCTGACAGCATATGCATTCCCACCACTTCCTTGCTATTGAAGATCAAAGAGGACCGTCCAAGGATCATTCTGATAGCTCTAGACTGGCCAAGACAACGTTGGTACCCATTACTGAGGAGCATGTCTCGGGAACAAATATGGCCCCTACCCCTAGTTCCCTTGCTGTTAACACAGAACAACTACAACACCCTGCATCCAAACCTGAAAACACTGCAGCTGACTGCCTGGAGCATTGCATAAGACCAATTAACCCAAATTTATCCCAAAGGGTTAAAGACATTATCTTGGAGGCTCGCAGACCCTCAACAAGGAAAAATTATTCAGCAAAATGGAAAAGATATCTCATTTGGAGTACTGCAAAAGGAGAAAATGTGTCACTGGTAAACATAGCCAACATCCTGGAATACTTGGCAGAGCTCTTCCACAAAGGCCTGTCCTATTCTTCCATTAAGATTCATGCATCAGCTATTTCAGCAGAATACGACTTGGATCCTCCAGTCTTCTTACATCCTCTGCTCAGGCAGTTTCTGAGAGGAATTAAAAATGTAAAACCACCTAGGAAGCCACCATTGCCAGCATGGGACTTGAACTTTGTGCTAGAAAAATTGACACTCCTCCTTTCGAACCAGCAGCAACAGCAGAATTACAATACTTATCATGGAAAACTGCTTTCCTGCTGGCAATCACTTCAGCAAGAAGGGTATCTGAGCTACAGGCATTAATGGCAGTACAGCCCTTCCTGATCTTCCATCAAGATAGAGTGTCCATGAGAACAAATCCTACTTTTATGCCTAAGGTGGTCTCCAGAGTATCCTTAAATCAGGCTATCCACCTACCTACATTCTTCCCCAACCCACAGAACAGGGAGAAAGACTGTTGCATACCTTGGATGTACATAGACAATTACGCTACTACCTGGACAGGACCAAGGGCAATAGAAAAACTGACCAGCTACTGGTAGCATATGCAACAGGAATGGAAGGAAAAGCAATTTCAAAACAGACAATCTCTAAGTGGATAGGAAATTGCATTAGATTTTGTTACTCCTACCATGGGAAGAAAACTCCAGAAAACATCAGGCCTCACTCTACAAGGGCTACAGCCACTACCACAGCTTTTCTACAAGGAGTGGCTACCAAAGACATTTTAGAGGCTGCTACTTGGAGCTCCGTGCATACATTTGCCAAGCATTATAATTTACCTTTATACTCTAGATCCCAAGCAGGTTTTGCCACTGCTGTTTTGCAAGGGATCTTAACTACACCATAATTTTATTTCTCCTCCTCCCCCAGTTTGGCTATGGTATTCTACCCATTTGTAAGGACTGCAGATGCATCCTTGAAGGACATAGTACAGTTTTGTACCTATCATAAATGTAGATGTCCGATAGGAATGCATCTGCAGTCAGGATTACCCACCCTCCTTCCCCTCTGTGGTACTCCTAGGGTATTTGCCCATCTTGTAGCTAGCTGGGGGAATCTATTATGGTGTATTTGTTTGTATATATGTACATACATGCTTATTTTTGTTTGCTCTCTACTATTTGGAATCATTTGCATTTATCCAAATTTAGCCTTCCTAGAGGGCACCTGGCATCTGGGGCAAGAAACACTGAGGAAAATGGCGTTGGCTGATGCCTTTATACCCGAATAACTGCAGCTATGACGTCGGGTGAAGTGCGACACCAGCCGAGGCCAGACCCAGACTTTGGAATCCGGCCGACCGAACGGCTGCCTGACGACAGGACAACCCATTTGTAAGGACTGCAGATGCATTCCTATCGGACATCTACATTTATGGTAGGTACAAAACTGTACTTTCTTCCTACAACCAGTACTGCAGACATTACTAGACCAGGAGACTATACAGTCAGTTCCACCCTCTGCAAAAGGAAAAGGTTTTTATTCAAAGCTCTTGGTCCCCAAAAAAGTCGGACCATGGAGACCCATCCTGCATCTTTCCTACCTCAGTCTCTTCCTAAAGGTGTACCCACCTTCAAAATGCTCTCCTTGCCTACCCTTTTTTCCCTGATTACCTGATTACTCCACAGGGATTCATGGCTACTCTAGACATAAAGGATGCCTACCTCTACATCCCTGTCAACCCCCCCCCCCCAGGAAATACTTAAGATTCTTGGTGGGCTGCTCTCATTGGCATTTTTCTGCCTTGCCTTTTGGTCTTTCCACTGCTCCCAGAGTCTTTACCAAATGTTTGGCTCCCGTGGTAGCCTACGTCAGGATAAAGGGGATACAGAAATTCCCCTTCCTGGTCAACATGCTCATCCAGGCCCCCAACTGACTAATACTGCAAGGTCACCTCCACTTGGTGATCTCCTTATTGCGGTCCATGGGATTCCAGATAAATCTGCCAAAATCCCACCTTCAGCCAACTCCGGGACATTGTCTTCCTGGGGTGCAGAATAAGAACAGACCTCATAGAGGCTTTCCTACCACCCTCAAAGGTGAGCTCCCTGTCAGACCACCTCCTCCAGGTGCCCCAGTAGACAAAGTTGAACTACATGACAGTACTTGAAAGTACTAGGTTACATGGCAGCCACAATACCTATGCTACCTTTAGCAAGGCTGCACATGACTGAAACTGCAGTGGTACCTTCACTCAGTCTGGAAACAACCCTTGGAGCACATTATACCACTTCTACCCTGCTTAAAAAAGGCGATACTTTGGTGGTGGGACCAGGTACAAAGAAACCCAGGACTCCCACTACAACCACCACAACACACCCAGGTCATGCATACAGATGCCTCAGACCTGGGCTGTGGAGCTACTCTAGGATTAAGACAGGTGCAAAGCTTGTGGCCGGATCACTTAAAATCGGAACACATCAATGCCTCAGAAATGAGAGCAATTCTGCTAGCCCTACAGGCATTCCAACCTTTCCTCCTATAGGGGACTCTCTGATATACACAGACAACACAACCGTACTGTGATATATCAACAAGCAAGGGGGGGGGGCAAGTTCTACCTACTATGCAGGCTAACTCTCTTGGCTTGGGAATTGGCTACTTTACAGGGAATCTCCCTACGAGCAACCTACATCCCCTCCCTTCACAACAAACGGGCAGATTTGTTGAGTAGAACCAGCACAAACAGCCACGAATGGATGCTGCACAGAGAGGTCTTCTTGGATCTGGTCCCCAAGTGGGGTATACCTCAAATAGACCTGTTCGCCTCCTCCATTAACAGGCACCTTCCTGGGTTTTGCACAGAACACCAGAACCATAGGCACTAGCAACAGATGTCTTCTCAATATCCTTGGTGGAAATATCTGTATGCATTCTACCCCTTCCCCCTCATTCAGAAAACCCTGCTTGAAAGTACAGCAAGACAATCCAAAAAATCTTGTTGGTGACTCCCTCTGGGCCCAGACAGCACTGGTTCCCCTAACAACTACTTCATCTGTCCAAGGGCAGTTACCACAAGTTACCCCCCCCCCCCCAAGTGGACCTCCTTACACAAAACAAGGGATCGTTAATCCATCTACAGTGGCAGATGCTCCACCTAACTCTGTAGCAAATAGGATTCTGATTCCATTTAGACACCTTTACAGTGAGGATGTGGTCGATGTCCTGCAGGAGGCCAGGAAACCTAATACCAGGAAATCCTATCTCTCCAAATGGAAACGATTCACTATGTGGTGTCACAAAAAAACAGCTGGATCAACGTCTTGGCAAACCTCCCCTAGTGGCGTCCTGTTTGTGTGAGCTACTGCAGTCAGGACTGGCTTACTCATCCATTAACGCCCATCTGTCTGCTATTTCTGCGTACTTAACTCTAGACCCCCCTCTTGCTGCACGACTATCTTGCAAACTTGTACTTAAAGGAGTTTTACACCTTAAAAAAACACAAAAAAGGAGCCGGTCTAGAATAAAAGCCAGGAATTATATGTCCGGATACTACACGTAGGTACCACACAAAAAGTTGCTTGAAATATATTCCAAATTCCTTTATCTAATGCTGCATAAAAAAGTATAAAAGCGTTTTCATCTGTGTCCCTCAGACTTCAGATCATACAATCAAATAATTTCCATTGCTTTATATACACCCATTAATTGATTGATTAATTGATCCATCAAATATTTAAAGCAATAACTATGAAAACAATAATTAAACATATTTAAAATGTAATACATAGTATTCGTGTAGAGAACTGCAAAATTAATGCAAAGTTTTCTAAAAGTGTATATAAATATGAACTGTGATTAGAAAATTTATAGAAATAGGTTATGAGCCAAGTAACATGTTAAAAAGGTACATATTTTAAAATCGATTGTATGTAATTAGTATATTTAATATCATAAAAATAAGAATATATTGTGTGTAAAAATCTTCAAACTAGTACAAATAATGTCAATACAAAACTGAGTAAGACATATTCACAGTTTAGCTGACCTAAGTTTAAGTAGGGGTACCAAGGAAATGTAGTCATTTAGACCTGGCGGTCTATTAGACTCAAATACTATCTGCTAAAAAGTTTCCCTATACTCGAGCTTGTGCTCCCAAGGCCCCCCTCTCAGTTCTTTACAAACAGTTTCAGTGATAAAGAAGGAAAAACTGGCATTGGAACATTGATAGTGTATGTTTGTAAAGTGGATTGTTGGTGTTTTTTTATCAACATCTGGCAACTCGACACTGTAAGACTCCACTGCCAATCATGAGCGGACAGGTGATCCGCAGTGGTGACCCCTAACTGGGAAAAATCCGAAAGACGAAGAAGATTCATGTGTTCGTGAATTCTCCGTTTCAATTGTCTTTCAGTTTTCCCAACATAGAAACCATCACAAACACCACAAGTAACTAAATAGACTAGGCCTTGGGAGTTACAATTACTATAAGTTTTAGCTGTTAATAGTTTTTGTCTGGATGTAACAAATATCTGTTCCTTATTGGAAGTATAAGTACACTGGGTACAGGCCCCGCATTTATAAGTACCATTCCTTCTATGTGTAAAAATATTTTCATTTTTGGTAGATTCTAGGATATTCTTAATGTTGTATCCCTTCTTGAACACTACTTTGATGGATTTACCTTTCAAAATAGGTAAGTCTGTAAACTCTGAAAACCTGTCCCATTCTCTTTGCACAATAGTCTTGATTTGATAAGCATTGGCACTAAAACCAGTGACAAAAGCTCTGTTATAGCTGATGTCATTGGAGGGTCTAGATCCATGTTTATTAGAAAAACTGGATCCCATACCCAAATTAGGACTGTATTTGTTTTTCCTACCATCTGTAACCTCAGTTTTAATGGTAGTTATAAAAAAAAAAGCTGGATCCACTTCTTGGCAAACCTCCCCTAGTGGCATCCTATTTTTGTGAGCTACTGCAGTCAGGACTGGCTTACTCATCCATTAAAGCCCATCTGTCTGCTATTTCTGCCTGCTTACCTCTAGACCCCCCTCTTGCTGCATGACTACCTTGCAAACGTTTCCTTAAAAGAGTTCTACACCTTAGGCCTCCAAGGAGACCCATTCCCCCTCTTTGGGACCTCAACTATGTGTTAGAGACACTTGCGCTACCTCCATTTGAGCCGGCTAATAAGGCCTCCTTAAAGCATTGCACCTGGAAAACCATCCTGCTGGTGGCTCTTACCTCAGCCAGGAGAGTATCCGAACTACAAGCCCTTATGGCTACACCCACCCTTTCTAGTTTTTCACAAAGACAGAGTTACCTTAAGGACACATCCGTCATCCATGTCCAAAGTAGTCAATGACAGGTCCCTAAATCAGGCCATTCAGCTACCTAGGTAAAGCAGCTATAAAGCAGACTATTTCTTCTTGGATATCAAAAGCCATTATCTTTTGCTACCAGTTTCATGGCAAGACCCTGCAAGGAGCAGTAAAAGCTTATTCCACTAGAGCAGTGGCACTTTCAGAAGCCTTCTTCAAGGGTTTGGATACTCCTTCCATTCTGAAAGCTGCCACTTGGACATCAGTCCACACCTTCACCAAACACTACAAGCTTGACTTCATCTCCATGTCCAGAGCAGGTTTTGCCAGGGCTGTCCTGCATGGATTTCTGCAATCTGCTTCTAGACCACCACCCCAACCTCAGTGAGCTTTGGCACTCACCCATATGAAGAGTACCTGCAACATGGGTGTAGAAGGACATAGAGCAGTTGTGTAAAATCTTACCATAACCATAGATGTCCTTCTCTTCCTTTTTGCCGTATTCCTTCCCACCCACTTTCCCCTCTCATCTGCTACATTTCTTCCTTTTCTGGATGGCAGTGATATAGCATTGCCCTTACAGGACTGGCTCCGAATGGGGCTACTCTTCTGAGGGCTGGTGCTTGACGACATCACTTTTTTATGGCCCACGTTCCTCCGCCTTGTCTGGCACACCATAGAGGGACTGAAAACTTTTGAATACTGGCTGTAAGTACGCGAGACTGAAGGGATAAACCCATGTGCAGAATACTGCAACATGGAAGAAAAGGACATCTATAGTTATAAGATTTTACACAACTGTTCTTTCCACAGAGTTTTCATATGTAGTTTTCCAAAATGTGTCTAATTCTTTTTTTTTTGTTTTGTTTTTTTTGTAGTTCTTGCATTCCTTTTGCTTTGTTTCCCAATTCTAGGTCATCAGTGAGTTGCTTATTTTGTACTTTTCCTTTTTTCATATGTATATTGCCTAAGTTTTTCTGACTGTGCTGATATTTTTAGTTTATTTGCAGTAGTTTGATAGATCCTGATGTCTGATAATACTGTGCATTGCTTTTATCGTGTCTTAAGTATTTTTATCGTTTCCCTTCTCTTTAATCTTCAGTGACACTTCTTAATTGCTTTAAAGTTTCTCTAATTCATGATGGCATTTGATTTCTTCCCTTTTCCTTATAGCTCTGCATTTTTGCGGTAAGATATTACCGTGCAACTAAACTAATAACTGATGAACTATCCTATTTGCTTATATTGTATCAAATGAATTTATGGTAATAGTCTTGATTACTGTGTTTGTTTTATTAGACTTCTAACATTTTGGGTCTTATTGACTTTCTGTAATCTATTTAATCAGTCTTAATATGTCTCTCTCTTAAATCAAGCAACTCTTCCTTAGATCATTTTCTTCTAAACTGAGGGCACATTCTTTGTTTCCTGTGGGCATTCTACAGAAAGTTCCAGAACATCATCTGTGAGACATTCTCTTCAGCTGCATCCTGTGTCAATTCATTGCTGATGTCCTTCAAGGATGCATCTGCAGTCCTAACATATGGGTTGTCCTGCCTCAGGCAGCCCTTCGGTCGGCCGGATTCCAAAGTCTGGGTCTGGCCTCGGCTGATGTCGCACTTCACCCGACGTCATAGCTGCTGTCAATTGGGTATAAAGGCATCAGCCGACGCCATTTTCCTCAGTCTTTCTTGCGCGGTGCCGAAGCAGAAGCTGTTCACAAGTGCCGGTCGGTCAGATCCAGAGATTTCTACTACCGAAGACTTCTAAAGCTAAGTACCCTGTTGGGGACTCTTTCTTGCCTCAGCCGATGTCAGAAAAAGTAAATAATTGTTTAACTTGTGGGAAACAAATACCTCATAAGGATTTCCACTCTTACTGCCTACCTTGCTTAGGCCCAGACCACGACGTAGCAGCTTGTCTAGCCTGTGCTTCCTTCAACCGACGGACACTTAGACGTCGGTCGGAGTTTGCGGAGGAGTTTTTTGGTCCCGCTTTTGCTTACAAAATGCCGTCGGAGACTCCGACTTCACAATTAGCTAAAAAGCGTAAGGAAAAGGACCGACACTCGCGGTCCGCGGTTTCGGCCGAAACCACGGTTAAGCCAACCGCGAGTGTCTCTGCTTCGGCTGAAACAGAGTCCACGGTTCTTCCTTCGGCCGAAGGCATACCTCCGACAGCAGAGGCCTCACACAGCATGGCTGAATCTGCTACTGAAATTTCTCCTGCTGTAGCAGGCTCCCAGGATTTATCAGATACTATTCCTTTAGACATTTCTACTCCTGCACGTGGAGCTGCTAGGCCCCCTGCTTCCATGTCTATCAAGGCTTTTTCTAGGGCTAAAGCAGCTAAATCTTCTAGGGCCTTGCCTGCTAAAGCCCTCTCACACAGGCCTAGCTCTAGTTCCCAAATGCTCAGCCTGGCAGAGGACCTCATTTCTTTGATCAGGGGATCCCATCCTCACCCTGACAGGGCCTCTCATCCCCCTCCAGAGAAGAGGCCTAGAGCAGAGCCCCCTGAGCCAGTTTCTTCAGATTATTCCTCTGATGATTCAGAAAACTCAAATCCTCCAGAAGGCCCTTATTCTCCTTATGAGGACTCTGACGCAGAAGACTCCATTCCTTCTGCCTCTCCTCCTGAGGAATTTTCTTTTGGGGAAACCTTGCATGCTATGAGAGAACAATTTCAATGGCAGGGCCAGGATTTTTCAGAGTCTAGGAAGAGGCTTAGGACCTTTTTACACTTGCCACAGCATAGGCCTTTAGCCATTCCTCCAGTACTAACAGTTGTGGATGATGCATTTAATGATGCTTGTACTGCCCCAGACTCTCTTCCCCCGGCCCCTGCTAAGCCCGACAGATACTACAGGGTCCCGGACACACATTATCACTTGTATAAGGCTCCTAGTGCAGATCCTGAAACTATTTCACAGGGCCCCAAAGCTGTAGCAACTGCCAAAAACCCCCTCCCCTCTGAAAGAGAATCTAGAGCATTAGAGAGATGGGGTAAAAAAGTTTATACTTCTGCTACTCTTTCGGCTAGGGCCTTAAACTGCCAATTCCACATGATTCAATACCAGGAATTTTTGTTAGACCAGCTAAATAAAAAACTATCCTCTCCTGAACCTATAGACCATAAGTCCCTTCAGGATTTGGTACATAACACTCAGCAGGTCAGTAATCATTCTTTAAAATGTGGCTATGATGCACTGGAGGCTTCCTTTAGATCAGCTATGACTGGTACAGTGATCAGAAGGCATGCATGGTTAAAAGAGCAATCCTTACCAGACCATGTAAAGTCAAAGCTCCTAGATGCTCCCATGGAGAAACACAGTTTGTTTGGCTCCCCTGCACAGCAAGTGTTAAAGAAGGTGGAAGAAAAAGCAAAATCTGTTCAAACAGTCAAGGATTTCTTACAGGTCCAGCCTCCGAGGTTTAGTAGAAATTGGCCTTCAAAGAATTGGTCCTTTCCAGACACCACCAGAGCACAGAGAGGCAGAAATAGGCGCCCAAGGGGCAGAGGTCAAGCTAGAGGTGCCTACAGGGGACGTCAGTGGCAGCCCAACAACCAGAGAAGTACTGCCACAGACCCAGCTACTACCACTGCCACAGGACAGTCACAGTGACTTAATTCTGATACCGCCTACCAGGGAACAACTGGAAGCACCCTTAGGCAGAAAGCTAGCATTATTTTCAGTAAACTGGCATTACATTACAGGAGACAAATGGATTTTACAGACAATAGACAAAGGTTACCGGTTTCACTTCCATACTCTACCAAGGAAGAGAGGAATGCCAAACCTACCACCAAACCAAAGAACAAACGCTCTAGAACAAATCAACCACTTACTAAGGATGAGAGCTATAGAAAAGGTACCGCCTATGGAACAAGGACAAGGATTTTATTCCAGACTTTTCCTGGTGCCAAGAAAAGAAAACCAATGGAGACTTATTCTCGACCTGTCCACTTTGAACACATATCTCATTGTTCCAAAATTCAAAATGCTGACTCTACAGCAACTTCTTCCCATGCTGGGCAAGGAGTCTTGGCTGGTGACTCTAGATCTCAAGGAGGCATACCTGCACGTCCCTATAAGACCAGATTGCAGAAGATACCTCAGATTTCTTGCAGGATCAGAGCATTATCAATTCTCAGCATTGCCCTTTGGCTTATCTACTGCGCCCAGCGTATTCACGAAATGCCTGGCATCAGTAATTGCTCATTGCAGGCTTCAGGGAATACAAATTTATCCATACCTGGACGACTGCCTGATACAAGCGGACAACAAGGTCAAATTAACAAAAGATCTGGAAAAGGTTATTCACCTATTGCAAGCCCTGGGATACACAGTCAACATAAAAAAGTCAAGGCTGGTACCATCCCAAAGGATAACATTCTTGGGGGCAGAACTGGACACATCAAATCAAATGGCATTTTTCACAGCAGAAAAGCAAAAGCAACTACCACTCTATTTCATGGCATTAACAACGCAGAACCAGCTTACAGCAAGGAAAGTCCTGCAAGCCCTAGGCTACATGGCATCCTGCATAATACTGATGCCACATGCCAGACTACATATGAGGAAGTTACAATGGTACCTAAGGAATTTATGGTGTCAGCACAAGCACAGCCTAGAAACCCAAATTCCAATAATCCCATGCCTGAAGCAAGAATTCCTGTGGTGGGCTCAGGCCTGTCAGTTGAACAAAGGATTGCATTTCTACAGCCCTCACCCAAGCCAGACTATCACCACGGATGCCTCAGACCTCGGTTGGGGGGCACACATGGCAGACAAGTGTATACAAGGCCTATGGACACAAGACCAGCTGAACCTACACATAAATCAAAAAGAGATGCTGGCAGTGAAACAGGCAATTCAGACCGTTTCTTCAACAAGGCCATCTGCTGATAAGGACGGACAACACCACAGTTATGTGGTATATCAACAAGCAGGGAGGCACACATTCATATCCTCTATGCCGGATGGCAATGGACCTGTGGAATGTGGCCCTGAACCTCAACATTCAGCTCCAGGCTATATTTGTGCCAGGAAAAGAAAATATACTAGCAGACACCTTAAACAGAACTACCACGGATGCCCACGAATGGATGCTGCATCCAGACATCTTCATATCCATTACAAAGAAATGGGGGCTACCAGAAATAGACTTGTTCGCATCCCCACACAACCACCAATTGAAAAAATTCTGCACAAGGACATACCACCCACTTGCTTGGAAGGTGGACTCCCTATCCTTCAGTTGGGAAAACCTAACAGCATATGCATTCCCACCTCTTCCTTTGATGCACAAAGTGCTACTGAAGATCAAAGAAGATCACCCGAAAATCATCCTGATAGCTCCAGACTAGCCGAGGCAGCATTGGTACCCACTACTGAGGAGTATGTCTCAAGCACACGCATGGCCTCTACCTCTAGTTCCTTTACTGCTAACACAGAACAACTTCAAGATCCTACATCCAAACTTGAAAACACTGCAGCTAGCTGCTTGGAACCTTACATAAAACAAAATAACCCAGAGTTATCTCAGAGGGTTAAAGACATTATCCTGGAGGCTCGCAGACCCTCCACAAGGAAAACTTATTCAGCAAAATGGAAAAGATACCTCATTTGGAGTGCAGCAAAAGGAGAAAATGTATCATTGGCAAACATAGCTAACATCCTGGAATATTTAGCAGAACTCTTCCACAATGGCCTGTCGTACTCCTCCATTAAGATTCATGCATCAGCAATTTCAGCAGAATACAACATGGATCCTCCAGTCTTCTCCCATCCTCTACTCAGACAGTTTCTAAGAGGTATTAAAAATGTAAAGCTTCCAAGGAAGCCACCTTTGCCTACATGGGACCTGAACTTTGTGCTAGAAAAGTTAACACTTCCCCCTTTTGAACCAGCAGCAACAGCAGAATTACAGTTCTTATCTTGGAAAACTGCTTTCCTGCTTGCAATCACTTCAGCAAGAAGGGTATCTGAATTACAGGCATTAATGGCAGTACAGCCCTTTTTTATCTTCCATCAGGATAGAGTGTCCTTGAGAACTAACCCTACTTTTATGCCAAAGGTGGTCTCCAGGATATCATTGAACCAAGTAATCCACCTACCAACATTCTTCCCCAACCCACAGAACAGGGGGGAAAGACTACTGCATACCTTGGATGTGCACAGGCAATTGCACTACTACCCGGACAGAACCAAGAACAATAGAAAAACTGACCAGCTTCTGGTAGCATATGCAACAGGAATGGAAGGAAAAGCAATTTCAAAACAGACGATCTCAAAATGGATAGGAAATTGCATTAGATTTTGTTACTCTTTTTATGGAAAGACAACTCCAGAGAACATCAGACCTCACTCCACAAGGGCTACAGCCATTACTACAGCTTTCTTACGAGGAGTGGCTACCAAAGACATTTTAGAGGCTGCTACTTGGAGCTCCGTGCATACATTTGCCAAGCATTACAATCTACCTTTATACTCCAGATCCCGAGCAGGTTTTGCCACTGCTGTTTTGCAAGGGATCTTAACTACACCATAATCTTCTTAGTACCTCCACCCCCAGTTTGGCTATGGTATTCTACCCATATGTTAGGACTGCAGATGCATCCTTGAAGGACATAGTACAGTTTTGTACCTACCATAAATGTAGATGTCCGAGAGGTATGCATCTGCAGTCAGGATTACCCACCCTCCTTCCCCTCTGTGGTACTCCTAGGGTATTTGCCCATCTTGTAGCTGGCTGGGGGAATCTATTATGGTGTATTTGTTTGTATATATGTATATACATGTGTATTTGGTTTGCTCTCTGTTTGGAATCATTTGCATTTATCCAAATTTAGCCTTCCTAGAGGGCACCTGGCATCTGGGGCAAGAAACACTGAGGAAAATGGCGTCGGCTGATGCCTTTATACCCAGTTGACAGCAGCTATGATGTCGGGTGAAGTGCGACATCAGCCGAGGCCAGACCCAGACTTTGGAATCCGGCCGACCGAAGGGCTGCCTGAGGCAGGACAACCCATATGTTAGGACTGCAGATGCATACCTCTCGGACATCTACATTTATGGTAGATACAAAACTGTACTTTTCATATGGGGACTCACTGGCTTGTCTCTCCACAAGATTGACTACATCAGAGTTGCCACTGTTTCCTTTTCCTTCCCTTGTTGTGCAACTCCAACTGAACTTTTGTAACGGATTCCTGCTGAAGGTTCACAGTATCTTCGTGGCAAATGATCATATGCTTACTGTTCCACCTGTTGTCCTTAATTAAATCCTTCACTTTGCAAGTAATCCATAACTTCAGTTTCTTTTTCTTTAACTTTTCTGTTACTAATCCTGTTTTCTACTTTCCCTCTTTGTTTTCTTATTCTTTGTATTGTGAAATTTTCCATATCCTGATTCCTTTGCCTGTATTTCTCTTAAAATATCTTTGGTGCTGCTTTTTTGTATTAGTTTTGCTTTATCCTTTGTGTAAATATTGCAGCATAGTAAATCTTTCTTTCCTGTGTCCATGTTTCTTCAGATGTCATCTCCTGCACCTGTCTGCCCTTACTTTGGGGAATTATTGTTCCATCATGTTGTAACATATAACCAGTGTTAGATTTTCTACACTAAATCCTTCACTGTTCCATAGATTCAGCTTCTATTTGTTTAACATCTACTTTACTAATTTTCTGTATTTTCCCTTTGCAACCTTATTTTTTATTGTAATTTTTTCTAGGTGCCTTTTTCTGTATTTTTATTAAAGTATCACTGGAGCTGCTTTTTTCTTTTGTATCAATAGTTTGGCTTTTTCCTTTGCATAAATGTTGCACCATATCTGATCTCTGGTAGTTTCTTTTTTTATACCTTCAAAAAATGTCTAGGTTTTGTTCTTTATATTTGACCTTGCAATGTAACTAAGTCAGTTTAGGGAAAGATATGTTTATTATATTTTTTCATTGATTTTTGTTTAATTACTTTGGGCTATGCATTTATTATGTAAATAACTAAATTAGTGATCACATGGTGTAGCTAAGTTTAAAAAACAGATGTGATTCTTATCAGGTGACACTTTCACTTTTGTGAAATCTGTTTTTCCTGACCTCTGCTGGAATTCAACTGGTATCTGTTACATATGTTTAAGTTCTTTATACGTACATAGTTTTATATAATGTGCGTGTGGCACTCCCTGTATACCAGAGTTTAGCACCTATCATTCCTTCATACACTTGGGTAACTGGGTGAGTATATTTGTCAGAAGTACCACCAACTCCTGTAAAATTGCCCACACCCCTAACTTAGAGCTTCTAGATATTCATAACAAAATTCAGCTGTTACTTCATTGCTGTCTACATATCCCCATCAGTCCCCCCCTTAGATCATAAAAATTGTCTTAACACCATCGAGGAGTTAAATGTCAAAAACAATATACCTGTTTGCTAGGGGATTTCAATTACCAAAACATTCCTGGCAGATTTACACCTCTAAAAATGGATGCTTGAGCAAGTTGTAAATCTACCCACTAAAGGCTACATTTCCCTTGACCTGGTCTTTACCAACTTAACCCCTGCCTGTGTTCCACTCCACGTCTTCTCCTTTAGTTAAATCTGACCACAAGCAAGTCTCCTCTTTCCCTGGCCTAGTGGTACCACCTTACCACCAAAATGAGACTGTCTTTAGGGACTTCCTTAGTGGGAACCAACTTCAGCTTGTAGAAGACCTTTGCAGAATTCCCAACAGTCTTCTGCAAATGGACCCAACTAAGAGCAGCCACATTACACATCTGGCTTTTACTAGCACCTAAAACAGCTGCATAGAAAAGTCAGTGCTTGCTTGCCCATAAATAACAATGGTAAATTCAGGAATAAACCTCCCTGGTGAAAATTTGGCATAATAATAAACTGCACAACAAAAGATGAAAAGTTAAGAAATCCCCTTCGTCTTGTCTCAGGGCCACATGAAACATGTCAGCAAGGAATTCAAGTGCTATTAGAAAATGTTAAGCAGAGTATGAGCTTAAGGTTGCTACAGATACCAAAGGAAACTATAAATCTTCAGTTAAAGGTGGGTGCTGCTTGTGTCCTCTGTTGATGAGGTTGCTGGTGGTACTTGTCTTTTTAGGTTACAGTTCAGAGGTCTTTGAGATTATATGTAGGTCTGTGTGCTTTATTTGATCTGTGTGGTAGATTTAGTGTGGTGGTGTGATACTGACAAACCTGCTTCTTATTTTTAACATTTTCATGTGAGATTTTTTCCTCCAGTAGCATTAAGTAACTGCATCTCACACAGTGTCAGTTTTAGTAGTAGGTGGTTATGGCAATTGCAGCATTGTCTTAGGATGTCCATTTCAACCAAGCTATCAGTTGAGACAGTTGGAAAGTGCATGTCCATTGTTCCAGGTGCTTAATGTGTGTTTTGGGGGGTGGGGGGTGTAGTGCAGATTTGTAATATTACCTATACATCACGAGAAGAGGGCCTTGCAGTCACATAAGCATGTGACCATGGGTGCTTATGCTCATGACATGTTGACATCCACTTCCCCTCTGAACACATGCAACCTTGCGAGACAGTATAGTCTCCAAGCAGTAAAGAGAGCAGTAATGAACTGCAAAAATCCATGCATTCCCCCATGAGATAAGAATTTTGGCTGTAAGCTTCTCAAGCTTTACCTATCCCACCCTCAGGCCGGCCAGCCAACATTTTGAGTCTGTTCTGGGTTTCCAGCATCACAGGCAGATGCCCTTCCCTGAGCCAGCACTTAATGTAGTCACTAACTGGCTTGAGGTTTTTCTTTATAGGTTCATAGGCTAATGACCACAAGAGCCTTTTTAAGCCTAGCATGCATTCCAAATCTGTGGCAAGTTCTGATACCATTGATAAGTGTAAGCAGGGGTTTGGGAGATGAAACATTTACATGTTGCCTGTGTCCATTAGAGAGACAGATGCCAAAGCAGAGATGAATTTCCTGTTCCCCATCCAATTGTTCAAGTTGTACTTGAATTGGGTTAAGGAGGAACTCTGCTTCACAAGGGTGGGGAGCCTGTTGGTAGTCTCTGGGATGCATACCTGTCTCTCCAGCAGGCAAGGTTTTAGAATGGGTGATTCTGGTGCTGTTTGTTTTGTGGCTTTGCAGGAGGTCCATCAGAGTGGGGTGTGACAATGCCCTGTATGCCAGGCATATTTCTCCCCTCAAAAGCCTGTAGGAGACAATACAGGAATAGGGCCGTGAGGCAGTCTGCATAGGACATTTTACTTACCCGCTGTATTCTTTTAGTGAGGAACCTGTTTGGATGTTCCAGTTGGATATGTCTGGTTAGGTACACACCAAAGGGAGCATTGTACTTAATGATAGGTCTGATGAATGCCGAATACAACGGAACAATGACTTCCTTGGACTTGGATGCCATACCTTTGTTTATAAGTTGCACGACATAGAATGATTTTCTCACTGCTGTAGACACATGATGGTCAAAGGCTAGAGTACTATCTGTGTGTATCCCTAAGTCCCCGAGTACAGGGTTAACTCTAAGGGGTGTGTTGTCAGTATGATAGCTACCAGGAGTGGATGATTCCTGTCTCAGAGACTTCCTATACTCTAGAACAAGCTATCCATCTATGTCAAGCAAAGTTCCTCATTAGCACTCTTCAAGAAAAATCTTGATGAGTGGATGGGAAATAGGAAATACACCCCGGGGATCACTTCTTTGGCTCTGCTCGACAGGGGCACAGAAAATTAACTTTTTTTGGGTGGTGTAAGCCAGGGAACCTTGGTGGGCTAGGCTTACTTAGGCCCTTGGGTCGATAGCCTAGTACCTACCTATGAAAAGATACTGTTATGTATTTCTTGGTGTTTAGTTTTAGTTCATGGCTCGGACACCAGTTGTTTCTGTGTCGGCACCTCCTGGAGAACATTTGTGTCAGTGTGGGATTCATTGACCGCTCCTAATTTGCAATCATCTGCAGATTTAGTCAGCCAGAGACCTCTGACTTTGGCCCTGACTTCAGAGATGTAAATGCCAAAAAGGAGCCATCCAAGAATTGATCCCTGTGGGACTCCACTTGTGACTGGCCTCTCTGTAGAGGTGGACTCCCTAGTTCTAACTTCCTGAGTCCTTTCTGTGAGCCAGTTGGCTATCCCACCGGGTGACGGTTGTTTGACTAACATCTCTGATTACCAGCAGCACCATTGCTAGATTGAGGTAGCCTTGATGTAGAACCGAAGTTAACAGAAATTTGTTTTCGAACTGGAATCAGTAGCTGAAATCACTTTGGTCTTAATTTATGGGAAGTTGAAATGAAGATGTCCTATTTTAATGCTGTAGTATTCATAACTGCAGGGAGATTGCTGCTTGCAGCACTGGACATCTGGCCAGTATACCAAAGTCTTAGGAGCAGGAGTATGTGTGATGTTTGATGTCAGAGCCATAAACCGACGCTGGCTGTAAAAGTGATGTCTGCATGTACCCATTTCAGAACTTTTTTTTACTGCAGTGATCTTCGGACCTCGGATTGCCAGCTTTGGGAAGCAGTTAGCTCGTTTGACTGGGCCGTCTGCTACAGGTAAGTATCCTTTGAGTTTTTTTTTTTGATTATGTATTCCTTAACGTTTTAGATTTGCATGTCATCTAGAAAGGGGAAGTGTGCTTGTGGAAGACAAATTCCACACAAGGACACGCGTAAGTGCTTACTCTGTTTAGGGGAGGCCCACGACCATGCGTCTTGCGACATTTGTAAGTCGTTTGTTCATAAAACACTTCGCAGCCATCTGGCTGCATTAAAACTTAATCTGGAGAACGAGAAACTCTGGTGTCTAGTGTTGGGTATGGAGGGCAGGGTAGGTACGTCCAACCTCGAAATAAGGCCAAAAAAGGTAGGCCCAATGTTAGCCCAGGGTCCCATCGGACGTCTGTTTCTCAGCTAGAACCAGGAACCATGATGGAACCCGGTTCGGCGGAAATGCTGAGTATGTCCTCTGAGGTAGATCAGCCATCAGCTCCTGATGGAGAGGGGGAACCACGACTCGTGGCGTCGGAAGGGCCTACTCATGCTCTGTCATCCTCCCAGATGTCGGCTTCTAATTTGCCCCATCCTCTAACTCCTCTGAAGAGGAAACAGAAGTCAAAACATACAAAACAGCAACCTGCTCTTGGATGGAAGTTTTTTCCCAAACCTTTTTCAGGGCTTTCAAGGCGCAGGAACCTCAGTCTGCTCCTTCTCCAATGCAGGCCCCCTCTGAAGATTCCCAAGCTTGCTGATCTAAAATTGAACCCCCCCCCCCCCCCCCCCCCAAGGACTTCATTACCCCTGAGGAAGAGAACTCGGTCAGTCCTGAATCTCCAGGGGAACAATTTTCTTTTGGAGATACCATCTCTCTCATGACAGAAAACTTCAAATGGCAAGCTTCAGATGTTTCAGAAAGAAGAGTTTTTTTTTGAATTATTGAAAATAGATCAGCCCTCTCCATCTACAGTCCCTTGATTGCTTCCGGCCTTTCAGGATGCATTTTTTTGGCTGCTTCACAGGCCCCTGACTCTCGGCGCCCAGCTACCAAACGACTAAATGGGTTCTATATGCAGTCATAGTAGTCTCAGCTGACAAATCCTTGAGACAGCTACCTTCCACCTCTCTATTCCCCACTGACAAGGACAACAAGTTTATGGATAGGCTAGGAAAAAAGGTCTATACCTTGCTATCAGAGGCCTAAATTATCAAACCCCATATGGCCAGGTTTGTTTTGGACACCCTCTGTAAGGCTTCAGCTCTCATTCTTGATGTACCAGACTCACCTGCCAAGACCCAACTTAACCCCCTACTCTCCATCGTCTCATAGGTGACTAGGCACTCTATTAAGTGCAGTTATAATGTGGTGAAGGGCTCTGCATCTTCAGGCTCAGTCCTGAGTAGGTAGTCCTGGGTGAGGCTCCAACTCTTTCAATTGGATGTACAAACCAAGTTGTTGGATGCTCCACTAGCTAAGACCCTTATCGGTGAAGCTTCTGCAGAGCACCTCAAATCCCTACAAGAAAAGGGAAAGGAATTGCAAAATTTGAAACATTTACTGGTTTCACCTATCACTAGGTACCATAGGAACTACCCTCAAAGGACAACCTTTCTTAGGAGACTGTCATCTCACTGTGCTCCACCACAGGCTAAGGGACGGAGGCAACCTAGGAAACATTCCACTCTTAAACCTCCTTCCTCTGCTAACACTTCTTCCTTTCAGAGGCAGACTGACCAGGACAGAACCCCTTCACTGTGACTCAAACCCACTACCCCCCTCCACCCCCCTGTCCCCCTACACCCCACCCTGTCCCTACCCTCCTGGTGGAAGATCACCTCAGAGGCCTGGGTCCTCTCCATCATTCAAAAAGGTTACTTTATGACTTGGACACTACCCCCCTTCCAGGAGATACCCCAACCTCCTTCAAGCCAGCTTCATCTTTTTCCTTCTGTTCTGAATTAACTACATGCTCAGGGCACCATAGAAAGGGCACCATCACAGCAGATAAGGGATTTTACTCAAGGATGTTTGTGGTCCCAAGAAAAGATGGTCCTTACAGGCCAATTCTGGACTTGTCCATACTCAACCTTTTTCTCAAGGTTTACACTTTCAAAATGCTAACCTTGCATCTGCTGTTGCCCCTTATTCCCCACCAGGCCTTTATGGTATCCCTGGATCTGAAGGATGCCTACCTGCACATTCCCATTCACCCCTGCTAAAGGAATTTCCCATGTTTTTCAGTAGGTTCCTTGATTTTTCAGTTTTCTGCAGTACCGTTTGGGCTTTCCACAGCTCCCGGAGTGTTCACACAGTGTCTAGCTCCAGATATCGCCCACTGCAGAACGCAGGGTATTCAAATATACCCATACCTAGACCTGCTAATACTTCACCAGGACAGTCACACCCTTTACCATCACATACACCTGGTGACTAAAACCCTGGCAGACTTGGGGTTCATTGCAAACTGGGAGAAGTCCCACGTGACCCCTACACAAGACATAAACTTCTTAGGGTGCAGGATAAGAACCGACAAGATGGCAGCCCTCATCCTCTGCCAGAAGATAAAAGACCTCACCCATTACCTCAAAAATCTTCTCACTCTTCAATCATCATCAGCCAGAGAATTCCTGAGAGCCCTGGGCCACATGGCATCCTTGATACCCAAGCTTCCTCTGGCAAAGTTGCATATGATAAAGTTCCAGTGGGTACTGAAGACTCATTGGAACCAGCATTCTCACCCTCTGGATATCTCTCTCTCTTTCCTACCATGCCTGAAAAAAGAACTGGAATGGTGGATGGCAGCCACGAATCTCAACTAGGGCAATACCTTTGCAGATAACCTCCACCCTTACAGCAAATTTTCACAGAAGCTTCAGACATTGGTTGGGGGGCAGTTCTACAACACCACCAAAAACTAAGCAAGTGCAGGGAGAGTGGTCTACACTCAGGCAAAGGGACCACATCAGTATCAAAGAGATGAGGGCCCTTTACCTAAGCATTACAGATATTCCAACAAGTCCTCTTACCAGGCACCTTGAAAGTAGTCACAGACAATATGATGGTCTTGTAGTACATAAACAAGTGGGGGGAGGGATTTTCCCTCTCTTCAGCCTGGCCATACTGATTTGGTCCCTAGCATCAACACTCCATATCCACCTGCAAACAGTGTACAGTCTCTCAGCAGAGAATGCATTGGCAGATACTCTGCACCCTGTCATGAATGGATGCTTCACAGAGCGGTGTTCCTGCATCTTGTACACAAGTGGGGTACTCCTCAGGTAGGTCTGTTTGCCTCCTACAAGAACAGGCAGATGCCTCTATTTTGTACAAGGGACCTACATCCCCAGGCTTGGAAAGTGGACGCCTTCTCTTTCTCTTGGGTGGGGATGTAGCTTTATGCCTTTCCCCCCTTCACACTGATTCAGAAGGTACTTCTATATATCCAGAAGGACAAACCAAAAATCCTGCTGGTGAATCCCTTTTGGCCAAGACAGCATTGGTTTCCCCTTCAGCTTTTAGCCAAGAGCAATCCCCATAGGTTACCCCACAGTTTCGACCTACTCACACAAGACGGGGGGGGGGGGGTGAGTCCCCTAATACATCATCAGGTGATCAATCTCAAATTCACTTTATGGGTAATGGGGTTTTGATCCTCTTCAGACACCTATACTCAGAGGATGTACTCAATGTCCTTCATGAGGCCAGGAAACCTAGTACCAGGATAAATTGTGGCATAATGGAAAAGATTCTCCAGGTGGTGTCAAAAGAAAAACCAGGACCCTTTACTCATTCCTATACCCATGGCCCTTTCTTACTTGTGTGAGCTTCTACATTCAGGACTGACGTACTCTTCTGTTAAGGTCCAGTTGTCTGCCATTTCCACTTTTCTTCCTTTGGTACCTCCTTTGGTGTCCAGGTTAGAAGTTAAGCTCTTTTTGAAAGGGGGTCCTTCACATCAGACCCCCTCTTAAGCCAATTCCTCCATGGGACTTAAATTATGTCCTTGAAAAACTCACCCTACCTCCATTTAAGCCAACTCACTCAGCATTAGTAAAGCTACGTACCTGGAAAACAGTACTGCTGGTGGCCCTCACATCCTCCAGGAGGTTATCAGAAATTCAAGCCCCGATGGCCATCTCTCCTTGCCTCATCTTCCATAAAGATAGAATCACCCTCAGGACTAACCCTTCCTTCATGCCTAAGGTGGTTAATGAGCTATACTTGATCTTCTTCCTTCGACCTCAAAATTCCTCTGAAAGAACTCTACCTTCCTTAGATGTCCACAGACAACTCTGGTATTACTTGGACAAAACCAAACCCATTAGAATGTCTGGACCAGCTGATTGTCTCCTTTCACCCAAGGGCCTTGGGGAAGGCGGTCTCAAAACAGACTATATCTTCATGGATTTCAAAGGCTATCTTTGCATACTACTCCCTTCATGGGAAAGTTTGAACTGAAAATGTGAGAACTCACTCAATCTGGGCAGCTGCTGCTTCAGCGGTCTTCGGGTGGGGGTAGACTATGCTTCTATCCTAGAAGCGGCTCCCTGGTCTCAGTCCATACTTTTACCAGGCATTATAAACTAGATCTGGTTTCTCGAGCCAAAACTGGATTTGCTAGATCTATCCCACATGGTCTCATAGACTATGTGGAACCTCATCCTTCCTCCCAGGCTCATACCTAAAAGCTTTGGTACTCTCCCTACAGTTATGAATACTGCAACATGAGAATAGAAGGACATAGAATAGTTGTGTAAGAACTTACCATAACCTTAGATGTCCTTCTCTTCCATGTTGCAGTATTCAGTTCGACTCTCCTATCCCCTCTTTACCTGTTGGTCTGCCTGATGGGACATCTCTCTCTCTCTGTCTCCATCAGTAAAACCTTAGCAGCAGGCACATGCGTCCATGAGGCACCCCCTAGCCTGGTCTCGCATGTGGGTTTGAAAAGCTTGTCCCTTTTCCACTTCCTTGCTTACCAGGAGTACTACTGTATGCGGCAGTTCATTCTGAAGTGGGTACGTGCAGACATCACTTTTATAGCCAACGTCAGTGTATGGCTCTGACAGCAAACGTCGCAAGTTACCCCTGCTGCTAAGACTTTGGTATACTGGCCAGATGTCTGGTGCCGGAGGCATCAACCTCCCTACAGTTATGAATGCTGTAACATGGAATTGAAGAACATCTAAGGTTATGGTAAGTTCTTACACAACTATTTGCCTAGTTAGCTGTTACTTAATTTTGAGCCATTTTTGTGAGTTCCAGTAGCTTTTGATGAGGCTCATTTATAATTGCACTTCATTACTCTACTTCTAAACTGTGGGACCCTTTCTGAATCTACTATAATCCGTTCTCTCATTCCTAACAAGTAAAGTTTCTGGGAGCACTTGTGGGCATGAGCAGTCAGAGCATTCCTTCCCTCTGAAAGCCATTTCTGGCAACGTGCTTCAGTTCCATAGGGTGGTAAGATGAAACTGCAACCAGCAAATACATCAGGACCTTGGTTTATATGGCATCTTCATTACTGATGGTTGCTTTAGCAAAACTTCTCATGAGAATACAGTGGTACCCAGGCAACAGATTGTGTTGGCATGGCCATTCCTACAGTGTCCCATCCCTGCCTCCCTGTCCTGCTTTGTATCAAGAAAGAGCTTTGATGGATTTGCCAGGTGAGCCTCAAAGAGGAGGTCCTTTGCAAGACAGACTTCCATACCCATCTACTTGCTTCCAGTTCCTCAGCTGTTGCTTGGTGAGGTGGGGCCATCTCAACAGGTAGCACACTTCCTTTTGGAACTGGAAGAGTAAATGGCTGTGAATTCTGTAAACACTCTAGGTGACTGGATTACTTATACAGTTGCTGAGACTGTAATGCACAAAAACAGAGTGCCGCTTTTGTGTGTGCCATCCTTTAGGTGAGCAGCAAATCCAGGTCAATTCTGTTTGAGTTGGTAGCAGTTCAGATATATGTAAAAGATCCCATGCACTCATTGCAAAAAGAGTAGGCAAAGCTGCTTGATGAAATATACCAATGCCCCATAGTAGTAGTGTAAATCTGGGGCATCGTAAATTCTTACCAGGGATGGCACCCACAACATGGACATGGGCAGTCTTTACTAAATGCAATCTTTGGTATCTACTAGCATTTCTGTGGTATTACATTGGAATGAAACGGCTAGGCTTGAAGTGACCTCTAGGTCAATATACTAGTAATCTGAGGAAAAAACAAATCATCATCAATGAGATGACTACTGCTTTAGCCATAACAGCATTGAATCATATATGGTGACTAAGGAATTTGAATATCTTCAAGAAAATGTCTGCAGTTGTGGTGCAGTGCACATTTGGTATCTGTTCCACAGGCTGGACCCCTTTCATTCCAGGTGTATGTCCTGGTAGACCACTGGAGCAGAACAAAAGCAGATGTTTGTGAATGGATGCTAAACAGGAATGTATTTCTTGACTTGATCCACAGGTGCTGTGCAGCAGAGATGGACCGTTTGATTCTCCAAGAAACCTTTATGAAAGCAGTTACACCAAGACACTAGTTTCAGGGTCTGTGCAACAGTTTCCATCTCTATCATTTGGACAGGTCTATTTATGTACGCCTTTCCTCCCATGCCTCTTCTGCTTAGAGTAATTCAGAAGGTACAGGAGAAGTCATCCAAAATGTTATTCACAGAACCCTTTTTGACTGATATAGCATTCATTTTTCTCTACTTCACAAAAAAAGTACTGAGCTTTTAAATCGGCCGCTGCATGTGGGTTTCTTATCCCAGACAAGGGTACAGTCATGTACCCCAGCCTGAAGACCTAAAGGCTTGACAGCATGAATGATCTAGCACTCATCCCCTTTAGGCATGTGTTTACTGAAAGACATGCTTACAATTATGAGAGAGACTAGGCAAATACAAAGCAATCATGTCCAGCAGAATGAGAAAGGTTTTCCCTCTGGTGCTAGGAGGAGGCTGATTAGTGTTGGCTCTCATGTCTGAGAGATCTTTATGAATTAGGCTTATCCTATGCTTCATTGACAAGCGCACACATGGTTATAGATGGATTTAGATGAGTGATAAGTTAGTTAGCCAACAAGTCATAAAATATTTTTGAATCAGGGTTTCCCATATTTATAGCTGAATATGTAAATTGCACTTGCAGGCAAGCTCTTTTGTTTTTGTTTACCTTTTGCATTGTGAAACCATTTTATCTAGTGGTTTGAAATGCTGCGATTAGGACAAGTGATAAATTGATATTATGTAGTCCTATCTCGCCTACATTCTTACCCGTGGGTTCGGAGCCGAATATCAGCTCCGACTCGGGCGATTTTGCTAGCTCGAAGTCTCTCATTGGCTGGGCTAAGCAGGTATCCCATGGTGCACTGCTCCATATCCCCAGATCTCGTTTGCTGCTCGTGTAGCTAGGACGTGGTTTCACTTGGCTGTGGCTAAGTACCCTCTTTTCTTGATTTAAGAGAAGTTTGATTCAGTCAAAAGCTATTTTCATAGCTATTGTTTAAATCTGTCTAATTTTGTCTGGTGTGTTAGGCTTGTGATTGTGAGTTTTTTGTGTGATATCCCTCTTACTGTTCCCCGGGCTAGGCCAGTTTCAGTTAGAGGGCCTAGTTCTCCTCTGTTTCCTTCTGTGTTCGCTCCAATCCGTTTAAATTAGAGGTTTTGGCTACCCTCTTCTTGTGTTCCTATCCATTGTTTAAAATTCTGCTAGAGTTTTGTGTGCGTTTGATCGTTGTATTGGAGTTGGTTACCTCAGTGTCATTCCCGCCTTTATAGAGTGAACGCCTGTTTTTGTAGTGACTTGGTTTTGCGTTGTGGGCGCACTAGTTAAAATGTCTAAGGATACGAAGGAGCATAAACCTTCGGGATTTAAAAAGTGCTCAAAATGTGGGTGCAAAATGTCCATAACCGATGGGCATTCCATTTGTGTCTACTGCTTAGGAGCCATCCATTTGCAGGAATCCTGCAGCTTTTGTCATGCGTTCAGCCCTAGAGTTCTCCAAGAGAGAAAGAATAAGCTAATCTTAAGTAGTGTAAAGCACCCAAAAAAACCCAAGAAAAAATATCCAGAGTGCAACAGCTAGAAGAGTGAATGAGCGAACTTGCCAAAATATATCCAAAGTTTATTGAATCCACAGCAAGTAATAAATGAGGTTAAAACCATAAACGCTCTGTTTCAACTCGCATTTTCGTCCCCATTAACTGGACTTCATCAGATGCCACACCTCCTTTTCTAATTACTTTTATACTGTTAATTTAATATACAACCAATAAAATTCATCCATTGTATTTCAAATAGACAAATGAACATTTTATAGGGGCTCATCAATTATTATTACATCATCCCTAAAAAATGCTCCGTTGTTTTTTACATAAATAATTTTAAATAAATAAATCTACTAAAAATAAATACTCCTTATGTTATAAAAACATATAACTCAATGGATTTATAAAAGTTATAAAAATCATTTAAAAAAATATATAAAAAATATGTAAGAAATGAACAATAAAGTAGTTTCCATTTGACATTAAAACTCTGAAATCAATGAGCAAACAGTGCCACCTTCTGTCATAAATAATTATTACATCCTTAAGTTTTCTTTTTATTTTTTCACAGTTTGGCTGCCCTTAACTTTAGCAGTGGCAGAATAGAAATATACTCATTTAAACCTGGTATTTTACCCGCTTCCAGAGTTGTCTGCCACCACAGTTCTTTGTATTCTATTTGCTCTTCCCAAGGGCCACCCCTGATATCTTTTTTAATTTGTTCCAAAACCAAAAAGGAAAATTTGTAACCTATGCACACTTTCGAATGCTTAAAAAGTTGTGTATTAAATTAATAGTATAAAAGTAATTAGAAAAGGAGGTGTGGCATCTGATGAAGTCCAGTTAATGGGGACAAAAATGCGAGTTGAAATATAAGCGTTTATGGTTTTAACCTTATTTATTACCTGCTGTGGATTCAATAACCTTTGGATATATTTTGGCAAGTTCGCTCATTCACTCTTCTAGCTGTTGCACTCTGGATATTTTTACTAATCTTAAAGGGACTATTAAAACCCTCTTTTGAAGAGGTTATGGATTCGGCTTCCAGTGCAAGTCTAAATCTGGCAAGTCAAAAAAGAGATCTCCGGCGAAGTCAGCTTCATTGGAGCCACCGGAGAAAATGTCTAAAACTGCATCGACCTCCTCGGCTCCACTGTCCTCGGGGCCGCAGGAAGGATCGGTATCTATGGAACAGGCGTCTGCTCCAATTGTATTGGAACCTCCTAGGAGCCGATCGCCCAGTCTCAAACCTACTTCTCCTGATAGGAGATCGCATTCTCCATCCCTATCCTCCAAATCCTCTAGGACCCTTTCGGATGTGGATGTGGATAGGGTGGTTCAGAGGCTCTTCCAGTCACCGGTTTTGGCAAAATTGTTTTCGGCTCCGACCCAGTCGGCTCCAGAGCCCGTCCTGACACCTTCGATCATTCCTCCTCAGAGCGCATCTCTGTCTTCGGAGCCGGAGTGTTTTGCGCCGCGTGATGTTTCTAGGCTGGCTCCGATGCCCCATTCGGCTCCATCGGTACTGGCATCGGCTCCAACCCCGTCAGCTCCGTCCTCGGGGTTCTGGACTCTTCGGTCGGGCCATCTCGGGACTTATTTCGGTTCCGAGTTTCCTTCTCGGTGCCTCGGCTCTGGGAACTCCGACTCCTGTCATGGCCTCTGAGACTGGTCGCTCCTCGGACTGGGGGGGGGGCGGCCTTCGAGGCTATGTGGACTGCGCTGGCCAGATCGTCAGCTATATCAGGCGGTTCGGTCACTCTGTCCCCCACCACACTGAGAGCTTCTGTTCACCACCCATCCATGGACAGCAGAGCACCAGAGCCCAGGGATACCCCCGCGAGTGGTCCCCAAATTTCTGAGGGTCCCTCAGAGTTGGTGCCTGAGGAGCCCCCTAGAAAGAAAACGTGCAGGAGTAAGCACATAGACTCCCAAGATGAGTCCCTCACCTCTGATACTGACCTCGAGGAATCGGAGGGGTCCCCCAAGTCATCCTCTGATGATGATTCCTTCTCCGATATCCTGAAGATACTGAAGCAAAGAGGTGACTGGCCTTCCGAAGCCCCTTCCGAGGAGGAGTCCGTATTCCTTAAGGCTTTTGGTGCTCAACCCTCCACCTCCTGGGTGTCTCCACCCTTCGAACTCCTTGACCTGATTTGTCGAAGAGTGTGGGGGAACCCTGATTTTGTGGAGCCTGTGCCCAGGCATCCCAACAAGTGTCTTTCCGCCACCCAGGGCAAAGAGTTTCTGTCTAAAGGAGTTCCTGTAGATGCCATGGTGGTGGCGGCAGCCACCCAGAAGGAAGTAGAGTCTTCTTCATCCGTCTATCCTCCTAACAAGGAGTTTAGGAACATGTACTGGTATGGGAAGCGTACCCTCTTGTCAGCAACCTTTACGTTACAGTCGCTGAATTACTTGTCTCACTTCACTCTCCTCCAGAGAGATCTTCTCAGAGTTAGGAGATACTCTTGCAGGTAACTTTCCTGAGGCGGTGACTCATACGGTTAACACCCAAGTTTCTACCCTCAACTCCATCGTCAGCTCATCCATGCGGCTCATTTCGTATGCAGCCGAGGGAGCGAGTAGGGCAGCAAGCTTGGGGGTCGTCCTTAGGAGGCAAGCCTGGCTGCGCCTGTATCACTTTGCGGAGGCCTTCAAGACTTCCTTCACTGACGCCCCCTTTGATGGTTCCTCCTTGTTTGGGACCAAAGTGAAAGACACCCTCACCAGGTGCGAGCAAGAGGGAAAGACCCTGTCTGCCGTAGGGATCCATTTTTCCCTTCCTTCTAGGCCTTATCCCAAGGCCCAGCGGAAGGGGGGGGGTGTGGTTCAAGAAATCGCAGAGGTTTTTTTTTTCCTGCCGCACAAGGTGAACCCCCCTCCAGCGGCAGGGGAGGGGGGGTTATTCAGGGAGACGTCGTCCCAGAGGCAGAGGGGGCCCCTGCAATTCGGGAGACCGCGACTCCTTCCGTGGTTCTCCATACTCTCATTCCTGAGGATGTGCCCGACTGTGCTTATCCGGAGCCAGTCGGGGGTCGAATTTACTTATATCCGGAAGCCTGGGAAAGCATTACCCAGGACCGATGGGTATTACAGATAATTTCCGGTGGTTACCTCATTCCATTCTCATCAGTACCCCCGCCAATCAGAAAAATCCCAGACGTGCCACCCAGTCAAAGGGATCAAGCAGTCTCAGAGGTCTCGCAGCTGCTAGAAAAAGGAGCTATCCAGCGTGTCCCCTCAGACCAATTCGGATTAGGGACTTGCTCAAGATTCTTTTTGGTGCCGAAAATAACAGGGGACCTGAGACCCATACTAGATCTCAGCCAACTCAAAAATTACGTACACAAGTCCAAGTTTTGTATGGTCACACTACAATCAATTCTCCCATTGTTGGGAGAGGAGGTATGGATGTGCTCCATCGACCCCAAGAATGCCTACTACCATGTGAAAATGGACAGAGCATCCAGGAGTCACCTACGCTTTCGGCTGGGAGCCAGACACTCGGTCCCTGCCCTTTGGTCTCACCACAGCCCCCAGGGAGTTCACCAAGTGTATGGTGGTGGTGACGGCTCACTTGAGACTTCGGGGATTCCAGGTGTTACCATATCTGGACGACTGGCTCCTTACCGCTCCCACCAGGCATCAACTAGTTCAAACCAGGGACGCTACCATCAATCTATGTCACCAGTTGGGTATAACAATAAATTGGGAAAAATCTGCCTTATTGCCCTCACAGCGTGTCACCTTCATAGGAGCAGAATTAGACACCATTCGAATGTCAGCATTTTTTACCACAAGAAGGGATCGGAGTATTACAACAACAGATACACATGCTGATTCCCCTGAGACAAGCGAAGGCAAGATGGGTTCTCCAACTCCTAGGGACCATGGCAGCAGCAATCATGTTGGTCCCCCTAGCAAGATTACACATGCAAATTCTCCAATGGCTCCTCTTTGTTCAGCGGTCTCTCCAAAGACTCCCACTGTCTCATCCCATCTTACTCACGGACAGATGCAAGCAGGACCTCTGTTGGTGGCTGTGCACCAACAATTTGAATGGGGGAAAGCCCTTCGTTCCACCCATCCCGGTTGCCACGGTGACCACGGATGCCTCCCAGATGGGGGTGGGGCGGCATTATCTTGGCAGGACAGTCCAAGGCACGTGGCAAGATCACGAGATACATTTGCATATAAACGTCCTAGAGATGAGAGCAGTGCTTCTTGCGTTGCAGGCACTTCAGAGGGTTCTTCCTCTAGGGACGACTGCTATATACTCAGACAACATGTCAGTGGTGTGGTAGTGGTATCTAAACAAGCAAGGGGGAACCCGGTCTTACCCTCTGTGCAGAGAGGCCATGCAAGTGTGGCATTGGGCAGTAGCTTCCCAACGGTTTCTGGTGGCAATGCACATTCCGGGGAAGTCCAACGTGATTGCGGACAGGCTAAGCAGAGCTATCCTGATGCCTTACGAGTGGTCCCTGAATCGCCTGGTTGCAGAGCGAATCTTCAGCAGATGGGGTCAGCCTTGCTGCGACCTTTTTGCCAGCCCCCTCAATGTGAAATGCAGCAACTACTTCACGCTGATCCCCCCCACAGGGGGAGTCACCCAGGGACGCTCTGATTCATGATTGGCCCTCCGGTCTGCTTTATGCTTTCCCTACGTTTCCCCTGCTGTCAAAGGTGATTCAGAAAGTGCAAACCTTGGGAAGCAGAATCATTCTGATTGCTCCACACTGGCCTCGTCAGGTTTGGTTCCCCTTTCTTCAGCAGTTCACTCTGGACCCTCAACCAGATTTACTGACACACATGTCGGGACAGTTCCACCCCTCCCTGATGACTCTCGGGTTGACAGCCTGGCTACTCCACTTCCATCGTTAGTCAGACTTCATAATTTTTCACCGGAAGTGTTCCATATATTATAGTCCTCTCATAAACCATCCACTAGAAAGATTTATTCTAGTAAATGGAAAAGGTTCTCTATCTGGGCACATACCAGAGGCATTAATCCTTACACAGCTCCAATAGATTCAGTTCTGGAGTTCTTGTCTATGCTTTTCCATCAGGGGTCTGCGTCAGCCACCATCAGAGTTCAACTGGCGGCGATATCTAATTTCCACGTAGCGAATGAACCTAGTCTCATGGCACATAGACTATGCAAGGCATTTCTTAAAGGTACTCTGTTGCTTCGTCCCCCGGTGTCCGAACCTATCGTGCCCTGGTATCTCAATTTTGTTCTACAAGCCCTTACTTTACCACCCTTTGAGCCTGCAGCTACCTGCAAATTGAAATTCTTGACATGGAAAACATTCTTCGTAACAGCAGTCACTTCAGCAAGGCGGGTTTCAGAAATTTAAGCCCTCTCTATCAAACCTCCATATCTGATCTTCCATAAAGATAGGGTCTCTCATAGACCAAACCCCTCATTCCTTCCTAAAGTGGTTTCCGTGTCTAACATAAATCAGTCCATTGAGCTGCCTGTTTTCTTCCCCCACTTTTCTAACAAGGCAGAATTTAGATTTCATCAATTGGATGTACATAGACAATTATGCTTTTATCTACACCGAACAAAAGATATCCGGAAGTCTGACCAACTTTTTGTCTCCTTTTCGGAAACCCGAACGGGTTCCCCGGTATCCAAGGTCACACTGTCTAGATGGATAGCTAGTTGTATTTCTTTCATCTATCACGTAGGAGGTAAAGATCTACCATTTTCGGTCAAAGCTCCTTCTGCTCGGGCTGTTTCCACATCCACAGCCTACCAAGCCAGATTGTCAATGAATGATATATGTGTTGCAGCTACTTGGGCTTCTCCTCACACATTTGTTTCTCATTACAAATTGGATGTGGTCTCCAGGGGCAGGTCTTCTTTTGGCTCCACACTATGAGCCACCCAGGATGTAGGTGCTAGGGACGCTGTCCCACGGGTAAGAATGTAGGCGAGATAGGACTACATAACATCAAGAAGTTATGTACTCACCATAACGTTCGATGTATGTAGTCTATCTCGCCTCACATTCTTACTTACCCTCCCACCTTCCCCCTTCCTGGAGGATTTGGAGGTTAGGTTGTCATCTACAGAATTCCCTTGCTTAGCGTATTCTTTATATGGATGTGATGTGTGCATGGAGTACAAATGAGTTTCGCAGCAAACTAGATCTGGGGATATGGAGCAGTGCACCATGGGATACCTGCTTAGCCCAGCCAATGAGAGACTTCGAGCTAGTAAAATCGGCCAAGTCGGAGCAACCCACGGGTAAGAATGTGAGGCGAGATGGACTACATCGAACGTTATGGTAAGTACATAACTTCTTCATTTTGTACTTTGCATATCAGCAGAAGAAATTCTAAAAAGTAGCCTGAGCCTCCTGTTGGTAATAGCAAGATATGACCATCTCCCAAAGTTACTTTTGGTTTCAGTTAGTAAAACACATGTACCAAGTAACAGGACCCAAATGAAAAATACGTTAAAGCATTGATGTACTATTTATTTACTGTAATTTTCATGTCCATCTGATGTAATATTAATTGGTGCATACAAACCTACTTAATTTAAGAATTCGGTAAATACATTGTGTAGTGGCAATGAAATTTATATATTTAACATTTGTTGACTGGGAAAGTCCAACTAGGACAGAGCTTATTTTCTGCGGACTCCCGGGGAGAAACGTTCCAGACACATGTCTTTGCAATGTGGGAGGAAACCAGAGTACCCAGAGGAAACTGACACAAATACATGGAGAACATGCAGACTCTGCACAGGCGGCACTCCAGCAGAGAATCAAATCGGAGAACCTCTTGCTGTTAGGCAACAATTTTAATTGTTGCACCACTGCACTGGTAGTGTCATTCCTCAATTGTTGTAAGCAGGCTTAAGTTTGTTTTTACATGAAGACCTCTCTGAAAGAAATAAATGGGGATTTTTTTATAAAAACAGTGGGTTTTGTAATGTCTGACTCATTTGTCTCTCTTCCAGTTTAAAACTGCAGTGAACAGATTATACTTTGTGCCCCTCTATGCATGAATTGCTGCCTCAGAACTGTAACACACGAGATCGTGCTTATACTGATCGTGCACGGAGTGGTGGCAGAACTGGATTTTGTATTTAGTTTGCTCCAAACTGTTCATCATGGACAAAAGCCACTGATTTACATTTGCTACAATGAAGAGGACTCTGTTTCATTAGCTGAAGTTCCGTCTTTTACTGGTTTATAGTCAGCCAAGTTATTTTTTTTGTAATTTGTTTATATAAACAGGTCAAAAGCAGATTTATGTGCATCTCTTAAAGATAAAAAACTAATTTCAAAAATAGAATAACAGAGTAAAGAAAATTGGCAGGAGAAATTCAAGTTTTGTTGAAAGAGTAACATAGTCTAAAGTGTTAAGTTCTATGAATTCCTTTGTTTTGTACTTCATACTGATTTTAGACGTTAACAGAATTTTTATGGAAAATGGAAAAGCCATGGCTTTGAGTGCATATACACAGAAACAAGGTATCTGAATCAACAGCCCAAATTTATTTTGCAATATGTTGCACAACAGGCAGTAGAGGTTATATTGAAATCTCCTTGTCACTAGGAAAATTCAGCATTGGAAAATGTGTACTACTTCCTGCTTGCAGACTAAGAACTGTTCTTTCAGTTGAGCTCAACTCACTGATATTGAGCCCCCAACTCACTTTTTTCCACAGGAAATTACTGCCAGTTCAGTTTTAGTGTGCACTGGCAACAATTTACTTTTTACAAATTTCCTTTCTCTGTGCATTAGTGCAGCTGTGGAGTTTGTAAGTTCAGTGTCCCCGGTGGTTTGTCCTTCACATTTGCATTGCAGAGGATATCACCCTGCAAAAAATGCTGACATTTAAGTTTTTTTTCAAATTAAATTCCTGACCTGTTGGCTGTGCATATTCGTTATCCGCCAAATTTTAACTTGGTGAGTTATAGTGGAAGCATATAACCCCCCAAGTAACTGTTAGTCCAGCAGGGTTGAAACCCATCCTGTAGTTGCAGCAAAAATAAATTATACATATGTTAATTAAATTATTATGCCCAAGATATATGAAGACCCATTCCTTTACCTGGATAAGTAACATTTTTATTCTGAGAAGCTCTCAGAAACATTGACTTACTGAGGCCAGAATACCAAGTGTCCAACGTTATGACTGCAACATAGACTTTTGCATAACATGCTCACAAATATTGCACATTTTAAAATTGTTATAACTATAGAGGGCAGCATTTGAAAATTAATGCATTTACATGGACAATACAGAGATGTAGCTCACTGTTCTTGCACCTGCCCCCCCCCAAACTCTAAGTTGAAGACAAAAATAAAAAGCTCCTTTCTCACTCCTTGTAAACTATTGCAAACTGTTATTTCTCAGTCCTGGTATGTACTGAAGACTGATCCCATATCACTTTTCACCTGTGGTGACTGCCCTCTTCACCCCACCCTGGCTGTCTCTATTTTCTATATTTGAAGTATACTAGGGTAACAGTATGAGGCTGAGTATAAATTTGATTTTTCTGACTTCGTGTTTATACCAATCAATCTTTGAAGGTTAGTATTATATTATTATAATTTGCCTACCAAAAAAACAGGAGTGTTCTGTAGCTAAAAAAATATATATACATTTTTCATTAGGAAAATGAGGGGGGAAAGTACCAAACAAGTGACTTTGAGTATAAGGTATGATCATAGGAGGTTACTATGCTAACGGTCCCAGGGCCCTTGCAAGCCTAGCCAAGTTCAACCCATGTTCCCAAGGGTGTCTGTTAAGCACACACTAAAATCAGCATCTGTTGCCCCTGTCCAAAAGGGACACAGGTGAAACCCCAGGGGTGAATTTCCAGTTACCCATCCAGTCATCCAAATTGCCCTTAAATAGGGCCAGCGAGGGACTTTTAACATGTCTAGGAAGCTTGTTGCAAAGGTGGGGCAACCTCTCTGACACAAATCTGTCTATCCAGCAAGTTCTGTTGGTCACATACCAGGTTAAGGTCCTTTGAACGAGTGACTCGTGTCATTTCACTTGCGAATGTGCAGCTTTTCCATTAAAGCTGGGTCAGAGATAGATCCCTTTGCAAGGCACAGGTTGCCTCTGAGCAGTCTGTAACAATGATTTCCGTCTGTCCACATAAGACAGATCTTGAAGACCCTGAATTTTCTTTGTAAGGAACCTTTGTGGTCTCTCCATTTGCTGTAGGTGTTTGGAAAGGAACATACCAAAAGGAGAATTGTACTCTATTATTGGCCTGATGAGGGAAGAGTACAGGGAGTTTATAACCTATTATGCGAGAGTGTTCAATCTCGCCGTTTGTTCTTACACACGGGTTTAGAGCTGATCCTCGGCTCCGAGTCGGCTGAATTGCAAAGCTCTGAATCTCAGAGAAGCTCGAGACCAGCCCTTATCCCACAATCCTCCCTGCCATTACTCAGATCTAGTTTGCCGCTGCAACAGATCGGATCGAGGAGAGCTCGGACCAGATAGAAAATTGATAATTGGTTTCTATTTAGAGATAAGCTACTTACTTTTCCTGAAATAACTTTATATTTCTTAGATAGTTATAGAAGTTGCTGTGTGTGTGTTGTATATATATGTTTTTTTTTTT